>NC_068390.1:23005981-23305981 GCF_023724105.1 Carassius gibelio
ACAATGTCAGACCCAAGTGTATTTATTCTGTAATCAAGTCTAGACATTTGCTGCACACAGGACTCAAATCAAGCAATGATGGTACTTGAATGCGACAGTTGGTTACTTCATAAAATAATCTTGATTAGGACAGAAGGAACATGATAAAAATTAGTCTTAATTTAAAGTAAACAACGCTAATCTGATTACTGCTGTTCTCTTAATCAGTAACCATATTAAATGATATAGACATTAAATCATTTTTGGGCTGTTTTACATCAGTTTAAAGACCTTGTTGGTGACATGGTTTTGCTTTGTTTAGATCTGATAAGACCAGACACCTGGGCTACATTATTGTGTTTTTGTGCGTGTGTGTGTGAAGAGATCTATAACAACAGAACGTAGTGAACTTACCAGAGTAAAGTCTACAGGAACAGCTTCACACCCTTGGTCTGACAACAGAAGGGGTCTTTAAGGAGCCTTTTGAAGTTATTTGTTCTTGTCTTTTGGATATGTGAAGCAAGATAGTTACTTTGGTGAAAATCTGACATCAACAAACCCTGTGAAGTCAGGCCAGGGGTCTAAGAATTTTCCCCAATAGTTGGCAGTAACACCTTAGCTTACTTTGGCAGTGGCTGGTGGAATGTATTGTCATAGGAATAAAGATGATTACCCTGATATGAATAAGTATATGTACACTATCGTTCAAAAGTTTGGGGTCGGTAAGAATTATGTAATGCTTTTAAAATAAGTCTCTTATGCTCACCAAGGCTGCATTTATTAGATACAAAATACACCAATACTGTGAAATATTATTACAATGTAAAATAACTGTTTTCTCTTTGATTATTTTTTAAAGTGTAATTTATTCCTGTGATGGCAAAGCTGAATTTTCAGTTCCAAATTTGTGTGAGCTTTCTGCGAAGGATTTTAGAAATCAGAGTTGAGATATACTGCAACATTACAATTCCCAGTCCAGAATAGATTGTAAAAGTTTGTAAATAATGGCATAGACAAGGTGTTTTTTTCAGACAGCTGTCTTCATAATCGTTACGCATCCAAATGTTTCTGATTTCGTTTCACTCAAGGAGATAAATCTCAGTGATCAGATATTGCGGCTTTGATTCATTATCTGCAAACGTAACGTGTAAATGCTTATAACCGATTCTTTCATCTGCTTTTGAAATTGTTTTTGTAGCCTACTGAGATGATGGACAATGATGATGTGTAACAGCATTAGTCATGTGTGAGTTCAACAAATTGTTTCCAGAGCAAATTTCAGCTCAGACCCACATTTATCCTTGTAAAACTGGAACAGAAAATAATGGATGTGGTTATGACCTGGTAGAATTGTCTGGATGCTCAGGTGGTCCATCAAATTTTAGTGGTCTCGTGTTATTCACTAATTAGGACATTTCACTTAAATGCAGCAAGAAACTGTAGCAAAGTGCCTCCTGCAGAGTGATGCCTTCGACCCTTGGGAAAAGTAGGTTTATCTCTTTTTATATAGGAATTGTATCAGGCCATACAAACAGAGACCTTCATGCCTTTAGACAGGCCCTAGCAAACATAAGACATTTATTAGTATGGATTCCAAATGATTAACAGGGCAGTACTGAAAATGGAGGTCTGGGTTTAGTTGGGAGCTGGAGGAGGGAACAGGCATCAATCCGTTCCTTGAGAACAGACGTTTCCCTTCTCCCCCCAAAGGCTCTGCAGCAGGTGGTTCACATTTTACACAGCATATAATTGAATAACAATAATAACAACACAACTTCAGTATGAAATGGAAAATTCATCCTGGGAACACAAAGCAAAGTTTCCAGCACGATTCCATCCTTGAACGAACCTGATGACACCATGTACATCAGGTGAGAGCTGGAATGAAAGGGCTCATGGGTAATAAATCCCAAGACAGTTTTTTAGCTGATATGGAATTTGCTCTGTTTAAGAAGATGCTTAAATAGAACGAGAGTGCTGCATTGTTTTTTTTGTTTTGTTTTTTTCTATTTTATAATTTCCTCTTTTCCACATCCATGGGTCATTTTGGACGTCAGGGAACATGCATGTGATTCTGATGTCCTTGACATGTTATAAAATGTTTTAGTCCACCAGGTTAGAGGTAAGTATTATAATTATTAAATGTAAAATAAAAATAAAATTGCAAAGTGGAGAGGGAATGGAATGGATTGACAAATGAACTGCCAATGATTGTTTTTCTTTTATTAGACCAGTTTTATTCCCTGCAATTTGGGGCATTTGAATTTAGAATCTGATTGGTTGTGAAACATTGTGAGGTAATTCAAATGACTCATTAGCATTTTTACATATTACGTATCTATTCATGGCAATATTGCTTCATTTAAACTTTGAGAAACATTTAGAGGTCCGTTGTAGTACACTCTTAAAAATAAAAGTTATGCCATATGAACCATTTTTGGTTTTACAAAAAAACATTCAGTCAAAGGTTCTTTAAAGAACCATCTCTTTCTTGCCTTTTTGTAATCTGAAGCACCTTCTTTCGCCACAAAGAATCTTTTGTGAAACAAAAGTGTCCCCTTCAAATTTCCTTTTGTTTTTCTTTTGGTAATGTTGTTGTCAGTAGCTGTCAAAATGAATTGACATGGAAGTCTAAGAATAGAACAGTTTTACTAGCTCCCGTCAGGTGTACAACATTCTTATAAGTGACACTGGACCACAAAACCAGTCATAAGGATACATTTTTCAAAATTCAAAATTGAGATTTAAACAAAATCTGAAAGCTGAATAAATAAGCTTTCCATTGATGGTGTGTTATGCAACTTTAGACTGGTTTTGTGGTCCAGGGTCACATATGACATTATGTATGTATTGTTCAGAGTGCAAAAGTGGTATTTTTGGCCTTACAGGAAATAAGCAAGGGCTCAATAAAAGAACCTGGTGTTCTCTTGTAAAATTGTGAATAGCTCAATAATTAATCATGTGAATCAATTTTATTATGCCCACTACATTTTACAGCTCAGAGTCTGGATGTATTTGCAGTTACTGGAATCAAAGTTTTATTGTAGAGCCAACATCCTCAACATGTCTTGGTACCTTGTAGGCATTACGAGATTAACATTAACAGTGAGACAATTAAAAGCCCATGTGTTCATTTTTATTTTATATTAATTCATGCTATCAAAAAAAAAAAAAAAAAAAAAAAGGAATGTGAAGGTAATGGTAAGCTCTGGATGTTTTTTAAAAAGTTTTCTTTAGAAAATGGTGATGTCATTATTTTTTACTGTCTTTAGAAGTATATTTTTTACCATTTATGAAATCTGAGCTTCTTTTGAGCAACAGTCACACACATTCACAGCTTGGGTGATTGGTTCAAAAACCTAGAACAAAGTGCCCACAAACATGGCAAAGAAACTACCTTCGGAAGGCTTACAAATTGCTTTCTGCAGGTATTCTACACTAATTATAAGACACTAGTGCGTCGCATTACATGTGTAGCAGCAGTTCCTGTTGAAAGCTCCCTTTTCTGCAGCATCACATCACATTTTCAGAACAACAAAGCTTGGTACTCACTTTTCACTTTGATTTAAATAAGCGTTTAATTTGAGAGGCCCTCTGTGGTTTGGCCGCCTGCTGCTGTTTGTTCAGCGTAGTGGAGATGCTTTACGATGATAAAGCATGAGAGGAGCTTTAGTGCACTGCATCACCAAATGACTGGTGTTCTGGAGTCAGCCAAGAAATACTATAAAATCGATGTGGTCACCGGTGAAGCTGTGCAGCAGAATGCTGAGGGTTTGGCTCTTTGCAAAAAGGCAGGCATAAAAAAGTACTGAGTGATTCAGTGTGGTTCACCGAGTAAAAGCTGTGAGTCAACCTGGTGACCTCTTTAAAACTCTACTCCGTGTAACATTCACATCTGACCTCAACACAGTAAGAGAAATGCTGCAGCTGGGGGCTTTTTAGCGGGTGGTCTCATGCTCTCAGGCCATTCATAGTTGAGGAAAGCTTATGTATCAGTTAGAATAAGATGTCCTGTTGGACATGTCCTGTTGTCCCCTTTTTTGGTCATGTTTAATCTTTTTTCTAGTAAAAATATCTAAATATTTCATTTGATTTTTCAGTGGGTATAGAAAAGATCCACCCCCTTTAAAATAATCTCATTGTGTTGCTTTGCAGCTTGAAATGAAGATGGATACAATTTTTTGTTTTATCAAGCCATATTTACTCAGTGCAACTTATAACATCCAAGTGAAAGATATAACACTAATATGTCAGAAAAAAAGGAAAACAATCATTGAGACTGAAAATAAATCACCCCCTCCTAAAATAGATTTGTAAACTCAATCAGGTGTAGCTAATCACCTTATCAATGACACACAAAGCCATTTGACTTTCAACTGTGATCAGCTGTGGACATTTTGATTAGCTCAGAAGGAAAAGAGGTTTCCTGGAGCATTTCAGTCATTGGTAGTGCAACTGAAGCAAACAAACAGCTATTAGTAGAAAGTCACTGTCAAGATCTCCAGGATAATGTTGTGGACAGGCACAAGTCAGAAGATGGATACAAAAACATTTCAAAGGCTTTATTAATGCCTAGAAGCACAGTGAAGTCCATTATTAAGAAGTGGCAGGTATTTGGTATAACACAGACCCTCCCTGGATCGGGACATCACTCCAAACTGGATGAAAGAGAGGCGACCAAGAGGCCTAAAGTAACTCTGAAGCAGTTGCAGGAATTTATGACAAAAAAAAAGTTGCAAACAAAAAAGCCACATGCAGTCACGGCTGGGCTTTGCCAAAACGCACCTTGAAGATTCTGAGGCAGATTAAAATTTAATTATTTGGCTCAACACCAAATGATTTGTTTGGTGGAAATCCAATACAGCTCAGCATTCAAATAACAATATCAATGGTAATATATTTCAGCCATCTGAATATCAACAACAAAAAACCTGATACACACAGAGAGAGAAAAAAAAAAGAAAAGCCTACACCTTTTTCTGTGACAAGATAAAACATTTTATTCCACACATGCACATAGTTATGCAAATTTTTAAAAGAAAAGGCTTCGTTTTTTTTCTTCTTTTTTTTCTTTGTTTTATTTTTAGGTTTTGTTGCAGACCGTTATAGGCCTCGATGGATAGTCATTTGGACTGTAATGGGACTGAATGATTCAGGTATGAATTTTTCTTAACACCCTTGTACTGTTACAAGATGCTTTTTTCATTTTCATAAATAAAACACACATTACATCTTATGACCAATCACATGGTGGATTTCCAGAGGTATGTGTCTGCAGGTTGAAAAATGTTAAGCAGTATCACATGGTTTAGAAGAAAATAAGGACCTACAGTAAAGGTCTCTGGAAAGTGTGAACCAGGATAAATTAGTATTGGGTCTTAACTGCCAGTTAGGTGGCATGTAAGCACTTTTGCTCAATTGCTTTTCGTCTAGACCTTTTGGGGCTTTAAAACGTGTGTCATTTTTTTCAGTGTTAGCACACTACGTACCATTCAAAACTCTGCTCTGCGTGTTTAGGAATCCCAACCAGCCTAACACAGCATTATTAAATCAACCTCTGACATGAGTTTGTAGTTAATCTGACAACTTTCCCAGTATTTGCAAAGAGTTCAAGTAATTGCTAGGTTATGGCTAGCCAGTTAAATTGTCCAAAGTGGTTGCAAGGCAGCCGTTAGGCTGTTGCTTACTGCCATAAGTCAAAATCCAGCAGTCCTACAATCCATCCAATAACGTTAGTTTGGGGCAGGATTACATGTTTGGCCTTTACTCTGAGAAAAAAGGTAAAAAAGCTGTCACTGAGGCAGTACCCTTTCAAAAGCTACTAACATGTACACAGGGGCGGATCTGGAAAAATATTGATGGGGTGGCGAGAAGGGGGCAGGAATTTTTGAGGGGTGGCAACATATGGCAGACGTATATATACTGAATTTAGTCACAGTTATCACAGTTTGGTGATAAATATATGTGCACACTACAAAAGGACACAGGCTATCATTTACAAACTTAATCTCATACAATCAATGTCTTGCATTTGAAACAGTTATAACAAACATTACAAACATATAAGGAATAAGTGACCATACCCCATAAGCACCACCACACTCACTAATGCATACAGTATTAGTTCAGTGTTATCAATATGTCAATTTATTATAAGAAACACAAGATTTTAATAGCCAATGAAATTTACATATGGGGAGACTCAACTGATTTTCTACTGTTTAGTGTTAATCATCATCTAACTCAACCAGTCAAGAGCTACATTTAGTCTTAGATGTTATATGAATATGGTCTCTGAAGCATAGGTTTTATTAGCTGACAATAATAATAAATAAATAAACATTATAGGCACAAATACAAATGTACTTTTGTAGAAATTGTTTTTGAAAAATATGGTGTTATTGTTTTGGCAAGCTTAAATTAAAACTTCTATGAAAACTTGTGTGATATTCCTTTAAAATAATGTTTTAGTATATATTTTTTAAAGTATATTTTACTGTGCAATTTCTTACATAATTTCTTTGAGTTAGACCAAACTTTTACTTTGGTGAGTTGTAGACAGAGTTGTGTTTTTTTTTTTTTTTATTAACTTATTATTAGCAGATATTGACAGGTTGTCGTTAAGACATTTCCGTTTCTGTCAGTCTGTGTATCCGATACGAATGAATGACGATAGTTTTATCAAATGAAATGGTGAAATCCTCTCATAGCGCACTGACGTGCACATGTGTAGCATACATCATGCATCAATATAGTGAAGAGCTGAAAACACCACGCGTGCTTATGTGTGTGTGTGTGTGTGTGTGTGTAGTAGAGCACACATTCCCAGAGACGTAGAGCACACATTCCCAGAGACGTAGAACAACACCTTCAGGGCTGCTGCTGGCCAAATGGGTGCCCATAAACAGGATTGTATTGTTGTGCTCCCTTCCTCAAATATGATGATGGAAAAAAAAAACTACTATAGGGGTGAAAAATTAACTTTAATCATATAAAAAAACTAAATCAATAAATTGTATTATTTACAAATCACAATTGTAGCTCTAGACATTTACCTGTGGCTATAACTTTATTATGACTCTTATTTATTTTATAGTCTCAAGAATTCAGAAATCATGCAAAAGGAAATTAAGCAGTTTTACTATGATACAATTTACAATTTATTTTTGTAAGGGTTGTGATATGGACGTTCTTTGTTGAAGAAATTATAAAGCCTATCTATGTCATCTATAGCAAAAAGGTGGCCAAAAATGAAAGATTAAGTGAGTAATTGAATGAAATGTTTGGTCAGTAGCCTAAACAAGGATTTGATCGTCCTGTAAGTGTAACAGCAGCAATCACATGGCATTTGTAATACATAAATTGTTTATTTTGTATTTGCCTACATTATGTATTTTAACAGTGTTATTATTAACCAGTCATTATTGCCTCATTATTTTTTATATAATATATAATTTTAAAGGCTATTGATGGCTTAAGTCTGTTTTTATAGCAACAACAACAACAACAACAACAACAAAAATATTACAGTATATTAATACTTTATAAATTATTAGAGTTTGGGGATCGCAAATCATTTGAATCAGTTCAGGAGCTCGGAGCGGTTTCGCGAATTATTTGAGTCAGTTCGGGAGTTCAAAGCGGAATCGCGAATCATTTGAGTCAGTTTGGGGATTGCGAACCATTTGAATCAGTTCGGGAGTTCGTAGCGGGATCGCGAATCATTTGAGTCAGTTATGCGTATCGCGAATCATTTGAGTCAGTTTGGAAATTCGGAGCGGGATCGCGAATCATTTAGTCAGTTCGGGAGTTCAAAGCGGGTTCGCAAATCATTTGAGTAAGTTTGGGGATTGCAAACCATTTGAATCAGTTCGGGAGTTCGGAGCGGGTTCGCGAA
Source organism: Carassius gibelio (assembly GCF_023724105.1). Classification (NCBI taxonomy): domain Eukaryota; kingdom Metazoa; phylum Chordata; class Actinopteri; order Cypriniformes; family Cyprinidae; genus Carassius; species Carassius gibelio. The sequence continues at coordinate 23,013,858 of NC_068390.1, forward strand.
TCATTTGAGTCAGTTCGGGAGTTCAAAGCGGGTTCGCGAATCAGTTTAGTCAGTTTGAGGATCGCGAATCATTTGAATCAGTTCGGGAGTTCGTAGCGGGATCGCGAATCAATTGAGTCAGTTTGGGGATCGCGAATCATTTGAATCAGTTCGGGAGTTCATAGCGGGATCGCGAATCATTTGAGTCAGTTATGGGGATCGCGAATCATTTGAGTCAGTTTGGGAGTTCGGAGCGGGACCGCGAATCACTTGAATCAGTTCGAGAGTTCGGAGCGGCTTCGCGGATAATTTGAATAAATTCGAGAGTTCAAAGCGGGTTCGCGAATCATCTGAGTCAGTTCGGGAGTTCAAAGCGGGTTCGCGAATCATATGAGTCAAGTTTGGAGATCGCAAATAATTTGAGTCAGTTCGGGAGTTCGGAGCGGGATCACGAATCACGAAAAATTTGCGCTCGTAAATGTTCAAATTGGCCATAACCTTTAACTTGTTGCTGCCAACTGGGGTTGCCAACCTATGCCACCCCGGTAGATCCGCCTCTGCATGTACAATTCAGGTGTTATGTTCCTTTTAAGGTATATTAATATGCACTGTTTATGGTTAAATATGTACTAATTTAAATGTTACCATCTCAGTGACAGCTTTTTTTAACACTGTGAGCAGTCATCCTATGAATGGCTTACTTGTAGTTGTCTCTCACTCTCAGAAATACTGCTATTGGTGAATTATTTTAATGTTGCAAAAATACACACTTCATCATTAAGTAATGCATGCACATTGACAGGCTTTCAAAAGTCACGCACCTGGTCCTAAACATTACAGCTGCAGCTTTTAAATGTTGTATAAGCTATTGTAACATTCTGAATGGATCCAATGTGGAATTTCATGGAGAAAGTTCCAGGCAGGCAGAGTTGGTTTAACCTTGATACGAACACAGCAGAGCAAGAGGAAGGGAGAAAACTTGTTTACTGGGAGTTTGATGGCATTTCTGCCACTATTTTTCAAATGGACCTCAGCAGCACCATAGAGAGAGAGAAGAAAGTCATTATTGTCAGTCTTGGCATGTTTTGTTTCCTTCTCACTTCCATTTCAATAAATGTCCCTGTCTCATCCAGGCAAAAGAACCTTAGCAACAGCAGGAGAGCTGGCTGCAGACGTAGGCTCTGTGCATACAAATGACCATTGCACTTCTTTTCGGATGAGTTTAGGGTCAGTTTCTGAATTCTTCAATGTTCTAACATCAAGGCTAATATTTGTCCTCCACACAAGTATCTGAGGACAGTCATGTTTTCAAGTTCCTCTGTGGTTCTGGACTCTGATGCTAATTCCTCACAGACAGCTTAGCATGTGGACCATCTGTACTTGTTCCACCTCTCCTTTAATCAGATAATTTGCCCTGTGTGGCGTGACCTTCCTTTTTAATATGCAGCCTGCGTTCACAAACACAGGCCTTGCTGTATCCTGCATCCAGATTTCGCTCACCATGCCGCCTTGCATGATGGTTTATTCTTAGTAGAGGGATGCAACCCAAGACGCCACTTATTAATTTAAGAGCACATGCCTTTGCCCATTACATGATGTGTAGTAAGTAGATAATTAACTAGTCTTTAATGCCTTGTCTTTCTCTAGACCGCTCTACCTTCTGCAGATGTGGACTTGCCAAGCTTTTAAACATAGTTTGGGATTCTTGCAACTGCTTTTCATTATATGGACCATAATTGGGATACTTTCGACATGCTTTGTCAAATCCCACTGAGATCTTCGCTAAGGATTTGAGCAGTGCCTTTTAAGTTATAGGAAAAAGTATACTGATGTACTGAATCGAATAGTTTAAATTTATTTATTTATTTTTTTCAAAAATGAGTAAAGTAATATCTACAGATCAATTTAAAAATCGTGTTATGCACCAGCATTCTGACTGTATGTATATATTCCCAGTGGTGCAAATTCAAACTAATTCAAATGCACTGGCAGATCAAATTCCAAACTTGAAATAAACTGAGTAAAACAAGCTTACATGTTTTGTTGTTTCATTACTTTTTTCCCCTTATGAAACATTTCAGAAATTCAGAGGCTTTCAAGCTTCACAAAGGATGCACAAGTATCATAAAAGTTAAATAAAAAAATACTCTGCATGACTTGTGCGCTATATTCAAAATCATTTAAAGTCAAACCATAGTTTTCTGTGAGAAACATGAAAAATGTTGTGATGTGAATGAAATAATCGAGTCAGAACTCTTTAATGAGACCGTTCACAAGCATTTGAAGTGGTCTATGTCTGATATGTGAAGAAACTATTCTTTTGTGTCAGTACTTTTCACTGAAACGCTTTATTCAGTATACAAAAGAATGATTCATTTGCAAGTGATATGGTTTTTGAGTTAAAATCGAGTCCGCTCCCTGGAGGGGAAGATTAATCGTGAACTGTGACTTAGAGTTTGGTTTGTTCCTGTTTCAAACCTTTTGTATAGAGATAGAATTCTGCATTTTAATCATTTAATATTCTTTCTGAAAGCCTCATTCCTGATAACTGCATGGATATATGCTACAACCATTCTTCTAAAGTTCTCCTTTTGGATTCCACAAAGAATAAAAATCATACAAGTTGGAACGACATGACAGTGAGCAAATAATTCCTCTTTTTGTATTCCGTTTGTTTCAGGACAACTCAGCCCCCAATGCACGAATGCAATAGAGTGTGGAGTGCATTCCTCTAGTGTTCACTTCTCCATGGCACATAACTCCACATCACATCAAGGGCCAAGCATCTCTCACCTTCGTGCTAAGCATAGCTGGGTTAAGTTTAGATCCAGTCTATGTAAATCAAGCCTGAATGAAAATCCACCTATTTTGTGGTTTCACCCGAAATTTGGACCTTAGTGAGAGAAGAGTCCTGGTAAAAGTTAAAGAAAAGGGGAGGGAGTGCACTTTGCAACCCCTCTAGACTGCAAAATATTCTGGGACATGGGGAAAAATGTTGCTCTCAGATGTTCTTTCTCTCTAAACAAATTTTCGGAGCGTGTTTTCTCTCGCCTTTTAAAAGAAGCAGTCTTGGAGGTGTTGAAATACCTCGCATTATCATGTGCTGTACAGATGTTTGGTGAAGAAACAGAACTCGGAGCCTAGCAGAGGAATTGAATCTGACATGTATTTATCCCATCTACCTTTTTTCCCCCATTGAGACTAGCGTTCAGATAATATCCCAAGAGTTTGAAGTCCGTTTGTAAATCACTTTCGACAGCATATTATTTGCTTTTGATGATGTTGGCTGAATTAGTTTGTGTTAGCACCGTTTACAAATTCTCACATGCATCTTTGCTTTGTTCCATTTCCTTTCTGTGTGTTTTAATGATGTGCATTCTGCGCCATAAAACTTGAAATAATTCAAAACAAAGAGGGTAAGATGCTTTCTAGGGAGATATACCACTGACATGGACTTGCGCAGAGAGCACTGAAAATAGACTGCTACGCTATGGTCGACTGGGCACAGCCAGTACAAGATGCAGTTCACCACGAAGCCAACAGAGACAAATCGACACCAGAGCCGAGGTGCAATGTTCTGAAAAGCCCAATTGTCCTGTTTATTTCCTAGCCTGTGTTTTGCACAGAGAGATATGTAAATGTTTACACGTGTAGAAGACTGTATGGGTGGGGGAAACGAGTGAGCCGAACCCCTCTGCTCTGACCCCAAATGGGTCAACTCCCATTTGGATGGTACTGTACGAACTCTGGGCCCTTTCTGCCTGGTTTCAAGCACAGATGTTTCTGAGACATCGCCTGAGAGCAATAGATCAGGTCCATTTGTCATTTTCGTAATCATTGTTACGCCCCTAGATTTCATCCCTTAGGAAGTATCACCATGGAACACACACAAACAGAGGCTGCGGCCCAATCTCGAATCAAGCTGTGGAGCTTCAAACTAGAGGTGCTGCATATTCCGAATGCTTGAATGCTCACAGGATTACAGACGGGGCAAATAATGAGTTTTTGGCCCCGTGACGACAGGCTATTTGAATAGTGATGTCGTGCATCAGTCTTTCTCAAACAACTCTGCGCTCCCAGCGTTAATGTTTACGGATCGTTCGCTGGTGTTTTCCTCCCGGCTGCAGACTTTTCAATGAAAACTCTGCTTCTGGCCCCACGCTAGTGTGTATGATTAAACATCTGTCCCTTTGAAACGCAAGTCTGCGAGACGAATTATTCGATACTGGAGGTCGAGGAAGGAGGGGAACGGAATCTAGTGCAGCTGGATGTAAACACTCAGCTCAAATGCCCGGGCCGTCTTTCTCAGGCGATAATTATTCCAGTGATAGATTGATCGAGTGATGTGTTGTTTTTTAAGAGCACAGGTCGGAACTGCGTGACGTGAGTTGGAGTGGGAATGACAGATTGTTGGACCGCTGCGCTGTCCTGTTCACAACATGTGTTTTTTAATATCTGCATTCTCCAGATGACTAACTGCTTTTGGTGTGCTCAGGGTTCGCCTCGCACGGCAGCACAATTCAGATCATGTGTGAGTGAAATCAGTTACATCCAAACAGAGAAATATGATAGGCATTGTTCATCTGATATGCTACAGATGCCCTGTTTTTAAATTTGGTGAAAGCGCAAACATGCTTCTGTAGGACAATATGTAAATGATTTTTGGCTTCGTTCACAACAGCACTATTTGGCTGCCGCAATTAATGGTTACATTACAGATGCTTAATTAAGTTGGTGCAATTTTTTTTTTTTACAGTATGTAAATCAAATTTCCTATAAAAAATTGATTTTGCTTAATGTTAATTGTAAACAAAAAAAAAGTGCAAACGCATTCTAGGATATTATGTATGTTGTATGTATGTAAATTAGATTTAGCTTGTTTTAGGAAATTTGGTTAAAAGAGTGCTTCCATTCTTACGCAAATAGTCTACCTGAATTTGCGTTGTTTACCAAAGTACTATTTGGCTGCACTGCTAGAGATGCACTGTATTTAAATCTGGTAAAAATAAATGCTTCCGTTCTCCGGTTCCATTCTCTGTGCATTCTCTATGTAAATTAAAGCACTATTTGGCCGCCACAGTAAATAATTACACTACAGATGCACTGTTTTTGGTCAAAAGAGTACAAACACACTTCTGTTCTAGAATATGTAAATCAGGCTAATGTAAATTATAATTAGCAAAAGCGTTAATTGGCTGCTAGAATGCTATAATGAACGTCATTCTCATACTGTCTGTGCAAAGTGGGTGAAAAATAGAATTTCTGTTAATAGAGATTGTTAATGCTGAACATGGTTCCATATTATTTTCTTTTGATAATAGTACATTAAATGATAAATGATGGAAATGTGTGATGCCGAGGAGAAAAAAAAAGTGCATGCAAAAAAAAAACAGCACTTTTAGTGGGAACAGTTCATTCTTAACAATATTCGATCCTGAATGTTTCAGCTATTTTTATTTATTTAAATATATTTTTGTAATTGTATTCTATTGCATTGTGTCCCCTTATTGTTGTCCGGTTCAAACATGCTGCACTGATATCGCCTGCAAAGGCATCTAGTTATATGGGCAGCAAGTTCCCCCTAAACAATTTGGCTAATAGAGGGCTATTAGTGGTGGGTCCCTACAAAGTCATAGAGTGTGGAACAGGAAGTGTTAACATCTGGAAAGCTGGCGTATGGTGTGGCAGTGAACTGCAGGACTGAACTCTCTCTCTTCCTCTTATGTTGAGTGAAAACAAACACAACTTTCATGTTTTTGCCTGCTGTTTCGGGCCAAGGAGGTTTGTCTGGCTGCTTGGTGAGCGACCCACAACACTCTTTCCTCTCTGATGTCCCAGCCTGGTTATAGGGGGTCAGAAATGCACCGTGTTTGTTTGATTTGCATCATGTTGTATTCTCCAACATGAAACGGAACTCATTAGGAGACTAATGTGGCGGAGAACTGTCATGCAATTCGACTTGACTGGAAATCCGTCTAGGCAGAGCTAGACACGGTCCATATATATTCTCATAAAAAGATCGTGTTTATGATCATGATGATGATGAACAGATTTGTCTAGGCTAAATCAGCCATGACTGTTGGAATAATATGACTGATTTGTATAACTTCAGAATAAATGTAATTCTGTGTCACTTTGTTGTCTAAAATACATTTGTTTTTATTGATATGCTTGATTTAGTCGTCAACAGAATGGGTTTGGTGGCCCCTCCAAAAAATGATTCGGACACCTTAGAGCATTTAATGAATGAATGAAGCATTTATACAGGTACAGCGTTTATTGAGCATTGCTGTTCACCCAAAGTGCCTTACGATAGTGAGGGGATCTCTCTTCATCCACCACCAGTGTGCAGCATCCACCTGGATAAGGATTAGGAGACCAAGAATGACAAGCGCCTTTGTATGGAATTTGGCCAGGACACAGAGGATATACCCCTACACTTTATGAGAACAATGGGTTTTGAATGACAACAGAGAGTCAAAGCATCAGTTTAATGTATCATCCAAAGGATGGGTATTAAGGTATGACTTGATAGTTTAAAGGGGTCATATGATGCGATTTCAATTTTTCCTTTCTCTTTGGAGTGTTACAAGCTCTTGGTGCATAAAGAAGATCTACAAAGTTGCAAAGACTAAAGTCTCAAATCCAAAGAGATATTTTTTTTTTTCAAAGTTAAGCCCCCTAACCCCTAACAGCTCATTCAAACACGCCCCCAAATGTGTACTGCAAACACATATGAGCTTCATCACTGTGTCTGTCATGCCACTCAGTTCCTCTTTCGAGCTTGAACTGATGGTAAAACTAAGGACATTATTAACTGTCTTTACAATTATTTAGAAAGATGAAGCTCACGATTATGGAAAGGGGTGTTACAGTACATTTCTGACGAGTGTTTCTTGTGTTCGGCCAATCACAAAGCACTTGAGCCAATCAGAGAAGACTGCACTTGTTGGAAGGAGGGACTTTGTAGAAAACGATGCATTTGAGAGAGGCGGCGCATTGAGGACCTACAGTATGTGTAGGTGCAATGTACAGTATTTAGCAAAATGTTTTTTTTTTTTACATTAAAGCCTGTCAACATATTCTGTTAAACCAAATATACAAAATAATGATCTTTAAAAAAGCATCATATGACCCCTAAGAATGTCATTGCATAAAATGTGGCAACTGCAAACAAATGATGCAAGGCTTTTTCTTAGAATTTCTGATTTTCTCGGCCCAAAGCGTGGCAAGAAATTTCTCCCAAACCGTTACACAGTCATCATAACCACCACCATAATTTATAACCTACCATCTTAATGTTTAAATCAAGATTAACCATACCAGGTTTTGCGTAAAAATCCATGTATCAGCAATTTCTGAAATATTCAAACCATCCGGTCTGACACCAACAATCATCGATATTTGGTTTGAGCTTCAGCAGGTCCTCAAGCATTCTTGACCATGTCTCCATGCCTAAATTAATTGAGCTGCTGTCATGTGATTGACTGATTAGATATTTACATTAGCTTACAATTTTTTTTTTTTTTTTAGTTATTCTCTTTGTTTAAATTGTGCTCATGTTTGGCCATTTCTTAAATCCAGTGCAATGACCATATTTTTTATTAAAAAGTTTTTTAGTGTGAACTTTAGTAGCCAAATACTTTTTGGAACCACCAAATATCTGATTTGACATCTGATATGCTGCAGTTGACCTCAATAGAGGCTAAAGTTCTGTGTTGTTTTATAAAAGTACCTCATGTCTGGAGCAAATCTGGAATTGCTATTTGTCAAGTCCAGCATTGGTTTAGTGAAAGTATTTGACATGATTAAGCACATGGGAAAAGATTCCATTACAAGCATTTAAATGTCCCTTTAATAATTCAATTTAAAGTGGTCAACCACAGTGTTTCTTTAAGAGAAATTTTAAGAATTTTTATATCCCTGCATTCCCTAAAATAAAATCCTCTCGGTGTCGTTTATACTTGACTTGGGTTCTTTAAAGTGGCCTGCTCACTTATAGACTGTTGTTTTCTTTGCAGTTTTTAAACTGAAATATCGGTTTCCATTAATTAAAATGGTATTTTATGGAATGTTTTGTAGAAACTTCAAGGTTGTTCAAGCTTTTTTATTTTTTTTTATCATTTTTACATGTTTTTATTATTTTTTTTTTATTGTTTTTGTGTGTGATGCAATTGTATATGTTTGAAATGTTTAGCAACTCACCGAAAAAAGTTGTTATCATGGGACACAATCAGAGTAACTGCCAACAGACGTTAGATTTAGCCTAAGATGTAGCCTTAAAAAAAAAAAAGAGTATTTAGCTCAATTCCTGGAAATCCTTGCCAGTTTGATGATTAGCATTGCATGGGTGGGACAGTTTTTTTTTTGTCTGACCTTTTTAAGCAAACAAAAGCATGACACTGATTACATGTCATTACCACAACGATATATATATATATATATATATATATATATATATATATATATATATATATATATATATGTGTGTGTGTGTGTGTGTGTGTTTGTTTGTGTGCATGTGTGTTTATGAAAAATTAATTATATATATATAAATATATAAATATATATGGTTACAACACATTTGTGCTAATGTAACTGTGCAAGATTTATAGGTTACTATGGGCTTGTCATGTCCTCATGGCTGAAATGTGTGATTCAGAAAAGAGTGGAAGGAATTTAGGGTGTTATTGGGCCTGCGTGCATCTAAACATTGTAGTCATCCCAAATCAGTTATCTCACTTATGTTCACTGGCCAGAATTTACAACACTGGCAAAGATTTAATTTCAGACACCCCATGATAACTGTTATAAGAATGAGAAGCAAAAAAGGTCAGACTAGACATGTTGAGGATAATCTGATGCTTGTTTTTGGATAACTGTGTTGACATTAGTGAGATGATTTATAGACTTATAGGTTTTCATCTCAATCCAGTGTCATTGCCCTAATTGTGGTCACGGTCAGTCTCTTTCAGTGTAAGAGCACATATACATACACTCTACCCTGGTGACTGATTGCTTTAGTTTAGATTATTGCCACATTATTTCATCTTACAATTCCTGTGAAGGCCAGTAGAGGGCAGTGTGAAGTGAGACCTTCAGATTTAACTTCGTTTTAGCTCTTGTTTGAGTCCCTGAAAGTATTGAAGCATCTGCATATATCATCCACATTACTTTCATAGGTTAGTTCTTACATTATTTAGTAAGAAGCTTAAGAGTATATTTACAACCATCTTTAAGGGACACTCTTTTGCAACCGACTCTTGAAGAATTCTCATTCATGCCCCATACTAGAAGTTTTGCAGTTCCCCTAGGATACTGAAGGAAATGCTATGGAAATCAAGTGTCTCTCAGGGATTTTTTTTTTCTTCCTCCCCTTTTGATCACTGACTACCCATGTAGACCATTTCAACTAGCCCTCTACACATTTGCCTATTCTATGTTTACTTCTCAGAATCAGAAAATAAACACTGCCCTGACTTCACTGTAATCAGCCGGTTATGTACACAAGTCATTTAGTTATTTCATGGAATGTTTAAAGGGATTTTGCATTCCAGACGGCTGAGTATTACACCAAGGGTCCGAAACTATATCCACCTTGTGTTTTGGAATATGATGATTTAAAATTTGATAATTAAAGCTGGTCATTATATTTTCATCATGGTCATTATATTTTATTTTTATTATAGAATTATAGATTTAGTTATTTATATTGTTGTTAATTGTTGCATTTTATATGATTCTTTATTATAGAATTGCATTTTCATTTTATCGTAGAATTAGGATATCTATAATGAATTATAGATTCCATAGTTGTTATTGTTGGAGTTTATATAGTATTATGGAATTATAGAATTTGATTTGATATTATCATGTTTTATATTTATTTTATTTTAGAATTATGAGATCTCATTGTTTTATTGCATAATTATAGATTTAATAGTTTATTGTTGTATTTTATATTTTATTATGAAATTATAGAATTTTGCTTGATTTATTTTATGGTTGAACATTACATATTTCACTGTAGAGTTTTAAGATCTTGTTGTTTTGTTGTAGAATTATATATGCAATTATTTTATTGTTGTATTTTGAACAATTTATCATATTTTATGATATGTATTTTATTATAGAATGACAGAATTTTATTTCATTTATTATTTTATGATATGTATTTTATTATAGAATGACTGAATTTTATTTCATTTTAGATTTTCTTAATTATTTTAATAAATATGTATCTATTATTGTATTTAATGTATATTATAGAATGATATCTTGTTACAAATGTGGAATTATTATGTGAAGTTTTTCCCATGGACTTACACTCTATGTGTGGTGGCACTTCCCCGGGGGAAATATATATAAATTTGCTTCCAACAGAAACGGCTAATGTGATTCCAGCTTTTAAACATGGGAAATTCATCATTTTTTCAGACTCATTCAGTGACCACATTTAGATGACAGAGTGAATGTGCATATCCTGAATAAGAATGTGGTTAACTCCATTTGGTGACTTGCACCTAGAGTGGTGGAAAGGGAGGGACGGCTGCATGTCTTTACAAAAAGGAAGACACCCCCTCCAGACTTCAGTCACTCGCTCCTCTTCCTGTCTAAAAAAAAGGGAGGATGAAGGAAACTGTGATTGCATAGAAACTTAAAGCTTGCAGAGAAACACTGATGCTTTCTTCTAGCTCATCTGACCTTTGGCCCAAATAAAAGGTGTGATAACCGAGATGGGTCCAATTCTGACTACGGTTAATGTGAAGGGACCCCATGTCTTCCAGATGTCACATGACAACAAACAAGGAGTAAGTGAACAGCCTGAAAGACCTTTTTCTTAAAATTGCTGACCATGTATTTTTAGGCTAACAGGAAAACATGCTAACAGGATATCCATAATTATATGCACATATGCGACCCAAGCAGAAAGCTGCTAGAATGAGACTATTGTCTCTGGAAGCATTTGTATAGAGCAGAAGAAAGGCTTTAAATAGGTGCCCACTCCAGATAATTGTTCAAACGCACACTTATTCTGCCTCATCCTGTTCATCATGGAGAAACAGACCATGATTGTTTTAATAGGTTTGTGATTCACTAGCTGGAAGAACAAATTCCTTGCCAGCTGCCCTTCAAAAAACTAAATCTACGTGGTGAGTGAATACCAAGATCACCATGACAGAATGAATCACTTCCCACTCTTGTCGACCAGAATTTTCAGTGGGCATTAGGCAATTGTGAACTTTATGAAAATTACTGAGACGTATGCTAAACGTTAACCACCCGGGGATGCCTTGGTGCGTAAGCCCTGCTGGCGTCTGCAGGCAATTATGAGATGTTCTTTAGAGATTGTATTGTAGCTGCTGCCTCGCAGCTCAGGGAACTGATGACAGATTCATTCGACTTCATCTCGGCAACTTCGAGGCCCAGACGGCTGGAAATGGCTAGTGTGGGAGAGAGTGGCAGTGTGCGCGGATTTCCTGCCATGTTCTTGCCTCATGGAGAACGTTCTCCCAGGAGGGGAATGAAAGGCGACTTGGGCTGAGTGCTTCCTCTGTGTGGGGCTGCAGCTGCTTGACTGAGGGCTTTTTTCTTTGACAAGTGCTTTGTCAGCAAACCACTGCAGCCCAAGACAATGGAAGTCTGACTTGGGCCAGAGAGCGAATAACTCTTGAAAGTTCTTTAAACATAAAATCAACCCGAAGAGGTAGTACTGCAACACAACAGATGAAATGAGTACTCCAAGAAATCTCTATCAATAGTTAGATAAACTCAGGAAGTTGTGTAGGTTTTTGCTGAAGGATGGAATATTAAATGAAAGTATTTGACATTGTATGTGGTCTTCAAGGGTTGCTTATTGTGGTTTGATGGTATTGCTTATGCCTTAATAAAAGGCTGAGGGCTCAAACTTCCCCTGAGAAATGAGCCAACGGAGGTTTTGAGCTTCTAGCATTTCCTGTAGCGCTAACCACAACATTGATTTACAAATCACAAACAACCACAAATCACGGAATAAATCGGCATCATCTGGGATACAAGCATGCCTTTTAACCAGACTTGTTTGAAACCCTGACCTAAAATGATACCCTTCATTAAATGCAGTGTTGCAGTTTGCATTGAAATGTTGAATGTCAGCTCTTTAGTTCTTTTATGTTTGCCTAGAAGATCTCTCAATTCAATCAGTTTGAAACAAACAAATAAACAAAACAAAAAAATATGTACATATTATGTTAATGTTCAATGCATATGCAAAAACCAGTGCTTGAAAAATAATAATTTCAAATCACATATTTTCTGTATCCTAAAATTGCAACACTGTTTAAATAGCTCAATGCATTTTTAAGTCAAATAATTAAAATAATTGTACTAAAATATCCTTACATTTACCAGACAATCTAATCAGGCAAAATAATGCATTGTTTGCTTGTATATGGCTCATTTAGTTCTGCAAAGGTCCAGATGAAAGTTACGTTTCTGAACCCTATATGTATCTTTTGTGTAGATCCAACATGGGTCACATAACTGTAATTACAACAGCCCATTTTTGGATGACTATGTCACCAACACTTTGAAAACACCAGCACCAACAGAATTTTCTTCAACCTTTAACAGGAAATACATTTATTCCACAGCTCTAAAACCTGTTCCCATGTGTCACATGATAGAAATAATGGGAAAAGAAAAGCATTAAAAACTCCCCAGCATCAGTGTGGATGCACTGAGGGATGTTTGAGGAATGCAATGGTTTTAAACACTGAACAAGCTGAGCGACAACATGTGTTTGTGTGTGATGAAATGAAATTGAAACTGCAGTCCCCAGATGAAAGAAAAAAAATATTTATTGTAAATCTGAAAATGCTACCTATATAAACCAGTGAAAATTGGATTAGCTTGTTCGTTGAAAGAGGCAAACAAACCAAACTAGACTTGGAGCAGCACAACGGAACATTTGAATGATGACACCCAGTATGGTTCAGTGTTTACCTGTGTATGTTTTCAGATAATCTCCGAGTTGTTTAGATCAGTAGTTCTCAAACCTATTGTAGCATGTGTGATGCAGATATTCAGAAACTGCAAGCACCAGCACAACACTTCTGGCATAGGATGGAAATAAAATGTACACTGTTAAATATGTGGAATATTAAAAAATTTCTAGAATCATGTGGCATGCCAAAAAAAGGTAAAACTTTAGTATAAGGACCAATTCTCACTATTAACTAGTTGCATTTTAGCACGCCTATTATTAACATATTTACTGTTAGACTGTTTATTAGTACTTCTAAAGCACATATTCTGCGTGACCATATTCTATAACCCTAATCCTACACAATACCTAAACTTAACAACTCTTTACTAACTATTAATAAGCATCATATTAGGAGATTATTGAAGAAAAAGTCATAGTTTATGGTTTGCTAATAGCAGGAATCGTATCAAACTTCAAACTTATTTTATCCCAAACCTGTATGGTTTTCTTTCTTCTGCAGAACACATAAGAATATATTTCGAAGTATATTTATATACTCCGCTGACTTCCATTGCATGGGCAACAAATCTCTTCTTTTTGTCTTCCACAGAAGAAAGAACATCATACAGGTTTGGAACAACATGATGGTGAGTAAATCATTTTAAATTTAACTATGCCTTTAAGACTTTCTTCTTTAATCTGCTCACAAATGTATATCAGTTATGACATACGTGTAGTTTAGACATTTATGCCTCTGCCATATCTGAAAGTGATTACAAAACAGACCATAAAAGCGAAAAGAAACCAAGAGAATTTGCAGAAATGGGTGGATGCCATGTATGGATATACGATATGCACAATACAATTCCCTAAAATAAAAAGTTTGTAAAAAAGGCCCCATAAGGCAATTACAAAGATTATTTTATATGACATCATTATTTCACAGGCACCAGGGAGGTTGTTGTAATTGCATTTGTAATAAGTGCTGCATTGCTGGAATGAAGAGTAATAGATATTTTCGGATATGGAATTCTAGTGTCACTTTTCCAGCAAAAAGGTGCAATGTGCTGGCAGACCTCAGTGGCATTTAAGCAAGATCACCAAATAATCAGACCTGTTAAAAGAAATGGGATACTGGCAAATACATTCTGCATTCATTCCGTCTACCTGTCACATACAATAGACTTTAATAGAGTACTGTGAGGTTGGGGAATTCACCAAGGTTCTATATATTAAAATGCTTAATTGGGTATAAAGTACAAGTTTACTGCATACAGTACCTAACAATGCTATTCTCAGGCTGTTAGCCTATAACAGCATGTGCTGTAGGACTTCTGGAGGGAGTTAAAATCTAGGAACGGGTGAATGGTGCTGTTTTCAATTAGCATGCCAGTCTGAATGGCATGTCCGGCTGACAGGGCTTTACAAGCGGCTAAACACAGTGGCCTATGGGAGTCATGCATGCCGGCCTTTATCAGCACCTCTCCAACCTGTTCTGAAAAAGAGACCGTAGCTCTGCACTGATTTGCAAGGATACCTACCATGTGTTTACTTCTGCAGAGAGGAGGAGAGAGAAAGAGAGAGAGAGAGAGAGAGAGAGAGAGAGAGAGAGAGAGAGAGAGAATACATGTATATTATTATTAACATATATATATATATATATATATATATATATATATATATATATATACACACACACACACACACACGCACTCACTGTACCTTTGTTAGGAACACCTTGCTAGTGCCGGGTTGGACCCCCTTTTGCCTTCAGAGCTGCCTTAATTTTTCGTGGCATAGATTCAATAAGGTGTTGGAAACATTCCTCAGAGATTTTGGTCCATATTGACATGAGAGCATCACGCAGTTGCTGCAGATTTGTCAGCTGCACATCCAATGCGAATCTCCCGTTCCACCACATCCCAAAGCTGCTCTATTGGGTTGAGATCTGGTGACTGTGGAGGCCATTTGAGTAAAGTGAACTCATTGTCATGTTCAAGAAACCGGTGTGAGATGATTTGAGCTTTGTGACATGTGCAATATCCTGCTGGAAGTAGCCATCAGAAGGTGGGTACAGTGTAGTCATAAAGAGATGGACATGATCAGCAACAATACTCAGGTAGGCATTGCTGTTTAAACAATGGTCAAATGGTAAAAAGGGGCCCAAAGTGTGCCAAGAAAATTACACCACCACCCCACACCATTACACCACCACCACCAGCCTGAACTGTTGAGACAAGGCAGAATGGATCCATGATTTCATGTTCTTTACGTCAAATTCTGACCCTACCATCTGAATGTCGCAGCCCAAATCAAGACTCATCAGACCAGGCAATGTTTGTTTTTCCAAGCTTCTTTTGTCCAATTTTGTTGAGCCTGTGTGAATTGTAGCCTCTGTGTCCTATTCTTAGCTGACAGGAGCAGCTCCTGGTGTTTTCTTCTGCTGCTTGAGCCCATCTGTTTCTGGGTTCAACGTGTTGTGCGTTCAGAGATGGTATTCTGCATACCTTGGTGGTAACAAGTGGTAAATAATGTTCACATGTTTTGATTAAAAGATAGTTAACACTAAACGTCAGCAAAACCCTAACAATTCACAATTTTTACAATAGTGCTCTCATTATAAAGTTAGCCTATGTGACAGTAGTTATTAATGTTCTGCATTTCTGTTTTGAGCTGCGTGTGCTGAAGATGACCAGAGTGAGCATTTGATAGCAAGTTTTTAATCAATGGGACAAAACTCATAACTTAATGTAGAATATGCTTTGTTATTTATACAACATAAGTTAATATTAAGACTTATAGGCTATCTGCAAAAAGAGCCTGAATGCAATTGAACATATGAACGAAACAATGTGCAGAAACACGGCAGCTAAACTCTAAAAATGAATAGTGTTTTATTACAATGGTCTTCTCATTATAAGAGATATGAGGAGATATCACTGTACTACTACAATGAAGCGCTTGACTCAAAATCAAATGCATCTTATATCAGGTAAATAATATATCCACGATATACACTGGCTGAAATGTTTTGAAATCACTTGAACCCTACCCGTTCGAAAAAAATCCAGTCTCTGCCTGTGTCAGTTTGAGTCTTGGTAAAGTTTTAAATCCCTGCCGCCAAAATGCTCTTCTGTCGGTCACGGATTATAGAAAGTGAAACATAAATCTATAGGGGTGGTTGGATTTATTCATGCTCTTTAAAATATTAATTTGAAGATTCTTTCTTTTCAGATACTTATTCACGGCTTTATCATAATAGGCTGCAAATCGCAAACTCTAT
Source organism: Carassius gibelio (assembly GCF_023724105.1). Classification (NCBI taxonomy): domain Eukaryota; kingdom Metazoa; phylum Chordata; class Actinopteri; order Cypriniformes; family Cyprinidae; genus Carassius; species Carassius gibelio. Next base: position 23,030,087 of record NC_068390.1, read on the forward strand.
GTGAAATCAGACATTTGAGCACTGACATAGTATAAATGGCATAATCAATAACAGCCTGCGAATATTCGACCTTTAGATTGGTAGTCAAATCAGGCTCCTCGAATCAAAGCATCGAATCGTCGACTATTTGGGGTCACCCCTATATATATATATATATAGGGCCCGAGGCAGGGGGGGTGGGGGTGCTTAGAAGTCAGTTTTCTATACATACATATACATGCACTAACATTTGTATATCATTTATGTACAAATAAGAAAGTTTCTGTGCAAAACTAAACTTGTAGTTAGGTACTGGTTTGGTATATAAAATCATATAAATATATAAAAATCATTTTCATGCTGTGCAGCGCCCCACCACCCCTCTCGAATCAATGTAAATGGTACGACCCGCAGTTCAGGTGCTTCTGCTGTGGACCTGCGGTGAGTTAATGAGACAGGAGCTGGAGTTATCTTGATATGAAGCTAAGAAAGGAAAATCAGGGGCTCCAAAACGAAAAGAAAAGAAGATTAAAGAGGGAAAGGCAAATGAGGGCAAGTAGTTGCTAACTCAGTATTTTTAAAAGAAAGGTGAGCTCCAAATGCATAATCGAGAATTGACATTGTTTTAAAATAATATCTTCTCCCCAGAGCCAGAAGTTTACATATTTTCCTCCATTGTCAAAATCTAACACCCGCGAAAACACAGATCGTTAACGCCTATTTTACAGCATTGTTATGCAAATTAGCTCGCGCACCCTCATACATTAAGTACAGGATTGTTCTCAGTTTAATGTACATCTTAATGATTGAAAACGACTAACGTTAATTTTAAAACGTAATTCAAAGACTGAATGTCTAGTTTGGCGGTTAGTGTACCCTGTGGTTCTATATTCTGCATTTATTTTAAACAGACAAATAATCAGCAATTGAATTGTACTTAACCTACACTTTAAAAAAACGGTATTGTGACAATAAAGGATATTTTAGCAACAATTTGAAGCCATATATTTCAGTTTCAGACCCTGCAGCAGCAGCCCCCCCCATCGTGGCCAGGTGAAAGCAGTAACAGTGAGGTGGATGTGACAATGAGAAAAGGTGAGCTTTTACCGTAATTGCCTGTTTTAACACTTAGTAAGTGTTAAGAGGAAATAAGCAAAATGGGTACATTGTACACATTTCAACTTTGAAGGGATAGTAATCCCAAAAATTAAAATTCTGTCATCATTTACTCTATCTCAAGTTGTTCCAAACCTGTATGATTTCCTTTCTTCTGCTAAACACAAAAGAAGATATTTTAAAGAAGGTTGGTATTTAAACAGTTGCTGGTCCCCATTGACTTCCATAGTATTTTTTTTTTCCTACTATGGGTCAATGGGGTCCATCAGTCTTCAAAATGTCCCACCCATTGGTATCACTATGGTATTTGGTACGGGGGCCAAGCAAGATGGTTTGTACCCAGGGCCAAAAATTTGGTGCTACGCCCCAGCTTGTTGTAACTGACAGGTCAATGTCAGTCTAATATCTGTTTAGTCTTTTGTAGCTTTTCTATGAATCTAGACGTCTCGCTCCAGCAGAGGTGAATTCCAGGAACAAATAAGGCAGGTCATACAGTTCATTACCAATTAGACCACTTTATTACCCCCCTTTAAAACCTAGATTATTTATTCTATAGTTTGGATTCCACTGAACAATGAGCAAATAAACTGAATTGAAAACAGCCAGACAAGGTCAGTGTCCTGCTGTGATAATTTACATACAATTATAGCATGAAGATAAATGGCACTTTAACAGCCATGATTTACCCTGGAATCAGCTGCCATGATTCTCAAAGCTTTTACAACTTCATGAAGTATAGTTTTTGTAATGTCATTCAGTTCTTTCTGAACAATATTGTCAAACCCTGTATATTTATTTTAATATGGAAGAGATTGTTGCTTTGTATTAGATCACCGATATTATGTTTTAGATTGATTTGCTTTCGGCTTTTCTGAGATATGGCAAGGTATAGGTGGAATATGGCTAGGTGTTACTGCAAATTCAACAATAAAAACATGCTAAACTATTCACATATTTTCAGGCCCAAGCGCTTCTTGAAGGGAATTTACTTACCAGCACATTAGCTTGGTTAAAAACTTTAACCATCGTCCCCAGAGCAAAACATATAAAGAAATTGCCTTTTCATAAAGCAAAATACTTTGATTTGCCAGGATGTGAGCTGTGGCTCTGAGGAAACAGGAGGCCCTCCACGGTTGTTTGTGAGAGGCAGAATGAGCTTTTTATTCCAGTTTTCTGGCAGCACATCCAGTAGTAGAGGCCCCCAAAAGAGTCTGTATAGAAGTCCCAGTGCTCAGTGAGCTCTTCACATTTTCCCAGGCGAAAAATCCTGTGCTACTTTTGTTCCGATTCCTTTCTGCGACCCGGGTAGGATGAGCAAACTTTTCTCTGGATACAGTGTTCATCGCTGATGACAGAACAGACATGATTGACCATAATGATCCAGATTATTTGAAGCAACTGAAACGTGGCCAAATCACTTAGAAATGGCTTGATCAAACAGTGCTTCTTTCATGACCATGTTATAACTCTACCAAAAAACTGGTTAGTTGTTTTAATCAGTGAAAAGTCCAACAGAGGCATGAAAACCAGATTGTCCAAGTTATTTTTGATGCTGATGTGTCTTAGCTCACCTGAATAGTGAGTGTGTGAATGTGTGTTTGTAATCTATCGTCAAGTGTATAGAGCTACAACAACAACAACAAATTGTGTGTCTGTGCTTTTGAATCTCTTGCTTGTTAATGTATTAATCCAGAAATCAGATTATAAATAAATAGATGGTGAAATGCCAGTATTAGATGTTTTTTTAAAGTTGCCATAAAATGAAAATTCACCATTTCGAATGTATATTTATGACATTGTTGTGAACAATTCATCCATGCATATGTTTAAAAAAAAAATAAAAAATACCTTCTAAGTTTTAATCAGAATCTCATAACTCAATCCTCATGATGAAATGACATACTTTTTTCTGGTGATGTACTGTATGCCAGACTTCTCCAAACAATTTGTCTGCATAAACCCCTCCCCTTTCTTACAATCGACTGCAAACTCGCATTCAGATCTGCTATCCAAAAAAAAACAAAAAAAAAACAATAGATAGATAGACCCAATTCCCATCCAATTAAAAAAAAAAGATATATTCATTTCACTCTGATGTACATCAGAAATATGTACATCAGAGTGAAATTTACAGATTAAGTAAAAACAAGAAAAAAAAGTGCATGACCTCTCTTCTGAGTCACTGTCCTGCTGTTCCCGTTTCTTGTAAATTATTATTTGCCAAAAAAGATTATAGGTTAACTCAAATTACAATTTATTTCTTACTGGAACTAGTTTACACTGATTTGATCATTAGGTCACCTCACAGGTCAACTTAAAACAGAGTCTTCAGGCCTCTCATGATCTGCTGGTGGCGTCTAAGCTGAGGACAGTAGTAAATCTGACACTTGCTCAAGTTGTTAAAGAAATTTCTTAATCTCCAGGCAGGGGTGACTCAGTCATCTATGAAAGAGTAACATGGTGCACGAAACAAAAGGCTCGGGCAGGATTAAGCTGTCAGTCTCTCATGCTATGGAGCTGGGTGCCGATCCAGACTAATGACCTGTAACTGGGACTCAAAGGAGAGCTCTTCCTCTATTCCAGGAAAACAGCCAAGGCAACCCTGCAAGCAGAACTGTCTCAATTAGAAAAGGCCTCCTCTCAGGAAGCTTACAGGACAGAGTTTAGCAAAACATTGACTTCCCTCTAAGTTGCATCTTCCTCTACTTTACAGCTTATTTATAAAGATGTCCAGTACATCATGATCTTTATCATTTCATAATTATTGTGGCATGAGGCTGTCCAGTGCATATTTGACCACAGTTGACCTTTCAAGCAAATGGCAAAGCACAAGATAAACCAAATTATATAAATGTTCACTACAGCGATTGTCTCTGAAGTTTGGACCAAATGCTTAAAGAATTCAGCAGTCTAACGTTTTTATTTGATCATATTCCAGGTCAGGCCATCATTTACATTTCCGACCAACAAACAATAACAAGTTATTGAGCAGACAAACTGGTACATACTGTTGATGTCAGTGGAAAAGCTGTGAGCAAAAGCCATAACACTGTGTAATATCGGTCATCTCTTGGATTGTCACTCTTGAAAGGGGCTCCTTCATGACTGCATGAAAGCTTCTATATTATTACTAACAGATGGAGAACAGATGAAAAGTACATATAATGCATTTATCTGTCTATATCAGTCTCAACCTTTTTGACTTGAATGTACCCCCATTGAGCATCCATCCATCCATCAAGTCATCCATCCCTTTATCTGTTTATCTGACTGTCTATCTGTCTATCTATCGAGCCATATATCTGTTGTTCTGTTTGTTTGTCTGTCTATCTCTTCTCGTGTATATATAATTATCTGTCTTTCTGGTGTGGGAACTTGCATTAAATTGGGGGGGGGGGGAAATCACAACCATTGCATGCTACAGTAGAGAGCTACTTTAACTGATATATAGAAAGTTTGCAGCTATGAATCATGGACATTTGTTTCTCATGTTATTTTGAAACCACAATGTGGAGCCTCTTGCGGAGTTTTGAGTGACTGCACTGCCATGAAACAAGGCCAGCATCCTAAACTGTTTCTATGAGTCTCTACAGAAAGTATCCCATCTGAGAAAGTATGACAAAAGTATGCCATAATCAGCTCCAGCAATTGGATTGATCCTACAGAATGATAGTTGCAAAAACGTCATTTTGAAATACCAAGAGTACAGTAATTAATGAGATTTTGAATATTGTGGTATCTGTATTTTATGGACTACTGTGCATGTCTTGAGTCTGCATTGTAAATACCATGGCCCTGTTTAAAGTATGTATGAAGTAATTGCCAGATGTATTTGTGATCAAGACTATTAAAAAACTCACATAAAAAGCCAAACATTTGTGCTGTAAAACAAAGACAGAAAGGGAGAACAGATGTATAGCAGACACTTGTTGATGAAGTGTTTTTAAATTAGACCAGTTTCTTTTTGATCTTAGCACTGATTATCATCCTAGCATCAATTTCGCGTCTGCAACTCCTTCATCTAACATATTGAATGGCTTAAACATAAACACATATTTGGCTGTTTCTTCATTCTTCATTTGGGTATCTTTCTCTTAAGAAATGTTTTGAAACAAGAAATATATATATATATATATATATATATATATATATATATATATATATATATATAATATTATTATTATTATTATATTAAAACTTCTATTTTAAATTAATTCTTCAGATTAGAAGTAAACAAAGTGCCTCTAACTGAATAATCACCCACATCTGCAGGCTATAAGCAGGTAACACTTGGCATTACTGTTCATATTATGATTTAACATTGATTTTAAATGGCTGTACTGCATTTATCTCCCATTTGAAAAAAACTGCTAGCCGAAGTTAGAAAGGTCTTAGCAAGGACCTGTTAACAGATTTAATCCTCCTAAGTGTCAGGGCAATTTCTAGGCACAGTATAGAACAAACTATATCTTCAGAACATCTTCTCTTCAAAAATCACATTAGTTTATCATTGTCATTATAATTCAAGGCAGAACGCTTTGAAATAACTGCAGCTTGTATAATGCTTTTGCCCTTATGCAAGTTTACATTGTAGTATGCATACTTTGCATGCTATGTGAATTGTGTACATGCAACACCTAGATGACCGGCTGCAATTTCCAAAATATGTGGACTTACTTACATTTTTGCATTTGTCATGAATTGTATCCAAATCATCTTACATTGCATTCAAGCTATACATTTTATCTGCTGAATTAACTCAGCTATTAGAATCTGCTCTGAAAAGGAAAATAAGTTTAATACTATCATACTCCTGGCAGTTCTCTCTGACTTGCAAGTGTACTTTAGCCGTTTGAATATAAACATAACTGTGGTAATGTTTTTAAATCATCAGCACTGAGTAGATTGTTCCAGATTCTTAAGATATATTGCAGCAAATCAACCACTAAATGTCTCTAGAATCAACTAAAGGAAAATGATACTTTTCAAATAAATAAAGTAAAATAAAATGGCGGTTTAATAATTTCCCTGTTATTATAGTAAAAGTGGTGTGACTATTTCTGCCTCTCTCTGTTTTTAAAGTCTTCCATTAGTTGAGAATATGAGAAAGATTTATTATGTTCCTAACTCTGTGTCACCTTTCCTCACCTCTTCTCACCCAAAGCGTTTGTTCTTATGTCCAGTGTCACTGCATGACAAAAAACATGTGCTAAGAGAACTGAGAATCTGGGGCAATGGGAGATTTTATTCAAATATTATTGTCCAGGGTGCTCATATATTCAAATTGAATTAATTTATGTTTTTCAGGAAAGTCCCGTGATACATCTGTGGGAAATGCACTTCACAAGAGTTCATCCATGAGTGAGCAAAAGTATATTTTAACTCTTTAGTCGTCTTTCTAATAATGTTTCATTTTGTTCTGCCCTTAACTTGTTTCTTAAATCATATTATAAAAGAATATTTAACTGCAAGCAATTAAAGTCTTTACGATCACTTTTTATCAATTTAACACATTTTTGCTGTATATTAATTTCTTTCATATATATATATATATATATAGATATAAAAGATTTCTATTTTAAATAAATGATGTTCTTTTTAATTGTTCAATCATCAAATAATCCAGAAAAACGTATCACAGGTTCCAGTTAAATATTAAGCAGCACAACTTTTTCCAACATTGATATTAAACCAGTGTACTAGAATGATTTCAGAAAGATAATGTGACACTTAAGACTGGAGGATGCTGAAAATTCAGCTTCGCTGTATATAAAATAGAAAGCTGTTATTTTTTATTGTAATAATATTTCAAAATATAAATGCTTTTCTGTATTTTGATCTAAATAAATGCAGCCCTCATGAGCATAAGAAACTTATTTAAAAAATCTTATTGATAACAAACTTTTCAATAGCAATTTTAGATTCAATTATTTTGTGAATGAATACATCTCTATATAACCTAGACCCCCCCCCCCCCCCATATGACCATATAAACAACCTAGACTTTTTTCTATATGAGCATTATTCAAACATACAGAAAATGTGGTTTCATCACTGCAAAGTCTGAATCATGGCACGTGATGAGACATTCTGCTCTACATCCAGGCCTGTGTTTGATAGCCCACCCATCCGACGGCTGCCAGCTCTGTAAACATTTACTCATGCTATTAACACAGACCACTGAATTCAGCACTGTCTGACCACATATTACATAGCAGCTATAGTTAGAATATAATGTCTGACTTGTACCACTGCTGGGAAGCATTGTAATATACACAACCAGTTCATGACTCATCGTAAACAACACAGAAAAAAATATACAACAGGGACGGGACATATTAAGGCCCTTTGATATGTGAACCGAGCTCCATGTCAAATAAAACCTCCATTTACAGATCCAAGAACTGAAAACACATTGGCCGCTGTCCCATTCCCATGTGTTGAGCACAAAATAAGCAGTGAGATATGTTTAGGATGTGGATTATAATGCTGTGATAATTACAGGAATCTGCAGGCGAATGACGCCACAACTATGTCACTTCATGGTTTGCTTCTATGTGTCTGAACTAAGATCTAATGATTCACAGAGACTGGTAAAAGAGACCCATTACATTGGCATGGAAAATTATGTTATTTCATTACAAAATATTAAACCATATTATTTATGTTATATTATATTATTATTACATAAGATTAAGAAAATGCATTAATGAATCAAAAGACTTAGGCATTTTGTGTAACAATGCATTTCAAACCTTTTATTAAAAAAAATTATAATTGTTTCATAGTTTCCACAAAATTATTAACCAGCACAGCTGTTTTCAACACATGCATGTAAAATATAAAAAATAGACACACAAGTGACCTTTAGTAAGTAGATAAACATTAAACACACACACACACAAAAAAAATAATTAAATTAAATTCATAAAACAAAATAAAATAAAGGCCATTCTGCTTTAATGTATAAAAAATAAAGTATATAAAGTATATAAAGTATATATATATATATATATATATATATATAAATTGTGCGCATGATTTATTAATTCCCTCAATTTACTAAAACATGCACACGATTACTATTGTTTTCCCTCGATTTACTATTGAGGGATAGTAAAATAGTAAAATTGAGGGAACGAATTAGTAAATCGTGCACACAATTAATAAACTAAGTGAACGCAATAGTAAATCGAGGGAACACTATGGTAATTGTGTGCACGTTTTAGTACATTGAGGGAACGAATTAGTAAATTGTGTACACGATTTAGCATTATATTTTTTTCCAGCGTGTCAGTTATTTATTTATTTATTTATTTATTGTGATCATCAATAGATGATAGATAAAATCCCCAAAAATCTGGCCTGGTCCTACAGGGGTACTAGAGGATGCTAAGCATGCTCAGTTAAAGCTGTATAGTTGAAATTGATTTGGTGAACGCTCCAGTGAGTATTTGTGGAGGGCCAAAGGTTTCTATTTACAATGCGTTTTTGCTGTTATTGCAATTTATGAACAACAGTTTCAGTAGAGTCATCACAAAGAGGAAACATCACTTTAGATTTTTTTTTCATGCAGTGATTTATAGAACTAATGTAATATTTTGTAAGAAATCTCCTTTACTTTTCTAGTTAATAAGTATGAGTATGACAATCGTATTATTGTTGTTGCAGGGAGAAGCATAACACAATTTACCAACAAATCTATCAACCAAATGAATAGATGGTGACAAAGAATGGGTACCTTTCAGTAAAGCAACAACACCTGATGAGATGTAGACCCCATAACAATGGAAAATTATTTTGGATAAACAGAAAATTAAAAGTGATTTAGAAATATGAGGTTCAACACAGATGCCACACTGTACAGCTCTGGTGCGTCTGTTGCTGTCCACATAGTATTGACACGTTCAGTGCTTTAACTGGCCCATCCCCTGAGGTAACAACAACAACTATATTGAAGGGGTTTTATATACAGCAGTCAACAGGCGACCTTAATAATAAATCCTTTTATTAGTTTGTGGATTTGCTTGAGCTAGAAATAACTACTGAACATAAATAAAATGTGCAAAAGGATTTTGAAAAATACCTTTAAGAAAGAGCTACTGCATTACTTCATTCAAACTTCCAAACTGACTCAAATGATTCAATCTCCGAACTCCCAAAGTGACTCAAATGATTCGCGATCCCCAAACTGACTCAAATGATTTGCGAATCCGCTTTGAACTCCCGAACTGACTCAAATGATTCGCGAACCCGCTACGAACTCCCGAACTGATTCAAATGATTCGCGAACCCGCTACGAACTCCCGAACTGATTCAAATGATTCGCGATCCCACTCCAAACTCCCTTACTGATTCAAATGATTCGCGAACACGCTTTGAACTCCCTTACTGACTCAAATGATTTGCGATCCCCAAACTGATTCAAATGATTCGCGATCCCATTCCGAACTCCCAAACTGACTCAAATGATTCGCGAAACCGCTCCGAACTCTCAATTGATTCAAATGAACCGCGAAGCCTCTCCGAACTCCCGAACTGACTCAAATGATTTGCGATCCCACTTCAAACTCCCAAACTGGTTCAAATGATTCATGCTCCATACTCTGAACCTGGAAGAATTAGGAAGCGTGCATTGTGAAGGGCGCTCTGAAAAGTGGCAACACAGGCAAAAAACCTCTATTAAAACAGATGTCCAAATGAACGTACGAGTATGCTAAAATCACGTTTTGGGCGCATGGAGAGGTGGCGGTACGCCCAAGAGCTATATTTGGAAGTGGCGGTACTGAGTACCGGTGCGTACCGGCCCACTTAAAGCACTGGACACATTGCAACATTTCTAGCTATGGCATAATTTTTATGCAGAAGTATAAATCAACTTTAACAGTCAACTTGGATCACATGTGCATTGATAACCAATCACATTACAGCCCTGAAATGTGCGACAGTCAATCTGTGTTTACAGATACTATAGAAATGAATGAGAAGTCCCATAAACTAAACCTACCTGCAAAAAGTCTGTGATTAGTTAAAAAATTTACAGTATATAATATTAAAATTTTTAATCAAATTAATCAGAATTTTCAGTGGATTAATCATGATTAATCACTATTTGCAACTACACCTGAATCCTAACCATTTTTTTTTCTGAAATGCATACCAAAATTTAAATAACAGGACACAGATACATAATTTTCATGTATTGTTTCATCATGTGGTTCTTTTTTTCTGAATTTCAAAAGTTTAACATTTACTTAGATCAAATTTACCTGAGCACTATATCAAACCATGCCATTTAACTACAGATAGTGTAAGAGTTTTAGGTGAACCAGTGGTTAAATATAGCCACATATCTATGAAATTATGCATAGAGAAATTTGAAAGAATGAACTCACAAACACAAACATGTGCCACAATCACATAAGCAGCACTCTGGGCACTGTGTTCATTTGCTCTGCCACAATACTTTAGGATCGATATTTTCACGTTCTGAAGGCTTCAAGTGCCAGTAAAACCAAGTAAAAATGCATATGCTTATCCAAACAGCTGTAATTTTCGCTGCATTGCATGTAGGCGTTCTGCACATGCGCAGTGTGAAACACAGGACGCTATAACACAGTGATCCTCAAATCTGGCTCGCGAGATCCACTTTCCTGCGAAGTTTAGCTCTAACCCTAATCAAACACGCATGAGTTTGCTAATCAGTGTCTTTAGGATCATTAGTAAATCACAGGCAGGTGTGTTTAATTGGAGTCTGAGCTAAACTCTGCAAGAAACTGGATCTCGCGAGCCAGATTTGAGGATCACTGCTATAACAGGAAGAAGCTCCAGCGTATCAACTACCAAAGTCGTCTCTGTTTATCGAGCTTGGCATGAATGTATTTGAGAGTAACTGGGGTAAAACCTTAAGCTTCTTCGGTGTTTTCGTCGCGGCGCTCGCCGCTGTTTTTTACTATCTTGAGAATTCAGAGATCGACGAGACTTTCCTGACCTGCATAATTTATCACACTGTGCATGCGTGAAATGCGTTAAAAAAATTGACGTAATTAACGACAAACAACTAATTAACGTCGTTAACGCGCTATTTTTGACAGCCCTAATATATATATATATTCCCTTAGCCAAAGTGGAAACTTTAGCATTAGCTTTTACGCCTTTTTGGCTAAAGGTTGCAGGCTTGCCTTCTAGTGGCTTTGAATTCACGGCCGCAATGCCTTAGGTGACAGCAGTGTCTATGTTGCTACTATGCAACTGTGTGTAATGAAATCAAAGCTTTTTGCTATAAAAGGCCCTGTGCATTGTAGGACTAGAGGACTAATAAGCTCTTGATGTAGTTTCAAGGCAGAGAACATCAAACATCTTTGATAAAGATGGGACAAAGAATAGATTTATCCTAGAGATATTGAAGTTTTTAGCAGTGACCAAATATGTGTTCTTTTAAAAGGCTGACACAAATACCAATGTCATCAGTTTCATGGATGTGATAATATCTCATATTCTCTCTTTGAAGTGAGCCTGCAGCTCTGGATTGTCTTAAAAGGAAGGTAACAACAAGAGGACTACATCATTATTTAATCATCTCATTTCTATATTTGGAGGTGGACCTTTTTTTAGTTTAAAAGCAGCAGAGCTCAGCTGTGAAACACACCTATATGATCAGACCCCATCTATTATCATGGAAATAAAGCAGTAAAATTCACAAGGTATCAATGCAAAAAGTAGCCAGCTAGATTTTTACATATTTGAAATAAAATCAGTTCTGTGGTTTCTATGGTGCTATGATAGTTGTTAGTGTGTTACTAAGTGGTTCCTATATTGTAATCTAGATGCTTTTAGGGTGTTCTGGGGTTTGTTTAATAGTAATAGTGATTCTTGTTTTAACAAGCAACAGTAATTAGCAAAAAGCCTCCCTTCTGCTTGCACGATGCTCTCAAATGCATTTAATGAGTGAGGAAAAGAAACAATAAGCACATGCTCCTCATTACAGGTCTGTTGTGTTGGAGGTGAAGTTTTCATTTGTGAGTTCTGAGAAATTAGTAAATTTGTGAGAAATGCAATAACAGACTCAATGGGTGGTGAAGGGAATCCTTTCCAGACGCTTTCTGTCCCAACCCTCCTCCTCTTCTAGTTATAAACACAGTAGCACGTGTCTGTTCCCTAACTAGTAGTTTTCTTCTAGCTTTCTTTTTTTCAGGTAGTGTCATATTTGTGCTGGTTTGGAGGCTGTCCTGAACCTCACCTGTGGTTCATATGCTTCACAAAGAGTCTAAACTATGTATCCTCTCTAGTCCTGGCGTATATTTTTTATTTTTTATTTTTTTGCGTGGCACTGAATCAATGGTGAGAATGAAATAAAGGCCATGAGATTAACTGTGATAATAACGGTTCCAGTCACACTGTCATGAGAAACAAAGCAATTAGGTCTCGCCAGGTGCATAATGTGAGAGAGCATCATTCTTGTCATGATTTTTCTCAATTTAATGTTTTAATTTAGTGTGGTTTATTATTATTTTTAAAAAATGCAGTTCAATTAGCGAATTATCATTCTTTATAATGTAATTTTACTTTAATTTATGAAAAGAAAAAGTATGGCGTATGTGTTTAAAAGAAGATTCTTATATACATCGATGCTGATTTTTGTATTACTATAAAGTAATTTTGCTAAATATTTTTACAATATAAAAAATGATTTCTGTTTTATTATATTTTAAAATGCAATTTATTTCTGTGATGCAATGCTCTATTTTCATCAACCATTACTCCAGTCTTCAGTGACACGTTCAGAAATCATTTCAATAAGCCAATTCACTGCTCAAGAACTGTTCAAGACTTTCTGGTGTGTATAAAAAAAAAAAAAAAAAAAAAAAAAAAAAACTTTGTATTTTCAAATCTGGAAACGCCTTCGTTTTGGAATAAAGGATTTTACAGCAAATTCAAACCAGACAATCACTAGGCAACTCTGAATCAATCAAAGCTTCCTGTACCAGACAGCGAGCTTAAGGGCCAATCGCTTGTGTTTGATGTGGAAGCACAGAACATTTCAAATTGTCATGAATCAGATCATTGCAAGAAACATCTTTTACCACTGCATTTGTGCATTTCCAGGAGGAGGATTAAAGGAAAGTGCTTTTGTCCTAATCAGATTCAGGCAGGATTCGAGGGGCTTTAGCAGCCCTCCGAAGAGTAATTCTCTCCGTGACGTGAGCAGACATTAAAGAATGTTCAGCAAAATCACATTCTGACAAATTATGTTTAAATCTCAGTGATACTAAATATTTTGTGGCTGACTGTGTGTGTCTTTGGCAAGGTGCTTAAGGCTGGTTTACAATGAGCACGTGTGTTTGTTTATTTCTGGGAAGAGGGTCAGAGCGGACAATCGTGAGGATCTCGAATCTGCAGCATTGCCCTGGCCGACTCTGTCAAGAAACATTATGCTTGGAGCTCGGCCCTGTTCAAAGAGACAGAGGGAGTAACAAATCCTTCACGCGACAAAATGCCCAAGGGCCTTATGATGAGTCATAAACAATGAGTTTCAGCAAAAAAAGCATGATATTTATTTAAAGGTGCACTCAGTCCCATTCGATTTAGACCCCATACTGACACCTACTGGTGTGGAAGCATGAAGTTGTACCGTGTTCGTCGTGTTTGTGCTCTGCGCTTGACATCCCGCCGTTTATACTTGGTTTGTGGCATGAGATTGTGTCGCAACTTTTTCCAGCGTTCCAGTGGGAAAACTGTTTGTTTGGACATTTAATTTTTCCACTGGACTGTCTGGTCGCATACACGCCAATCCATCACTCCAGACTCCGCTGTTGACTCAGACTCCGTTGTTATGTTGTGTCTGTGGTTTGTGTATTGTATATGTTGTTATATTGTTTGATTTGCTTGTTCTGTTTAGATGTACTTTGATGTTTATGCTTTCTAAAGCGCCTTGAGCTCTGAAAGCGATATATATATATATAAAGCAAACATGTTGTTGTTACAACAAAACTAGTCATGTGATCTCAATATGGTGGCGGGCATGAGCCAGTCGCCTGTTTTATGAACAATTTAACCTTTTTTGGAGAATGTTTATTTATGTGTTAAAGTCAAAAAATTACTGAGAGCGCACTTTTATTCTTAGTTTAATTAAAAGAATAGTCCATCCAAAAATGAAAATTCTGTCATTGTTTACTCACTCTCATGTTGTTCCAAAAATGTTTGACTTAATTTCTTCTCTGAAACATGAAAGAAGATATTTTGAAGAGTTTACATTTTTATGTCCATTGGAAGTCAATGGGAACGAAACTATTTGGTTAGCATCATTCTTATGATTCTTAGCGAGTAAAATTATGACATTCATTTTTGGGTAGACTATCCCTTTAATAACACTGTCCGTTCTTAGACTCATCTCGTTTTCGAGCACAGAAAGCTTGATGTGCATATATCATCAGAGTCTCATCCCAAAGGACTTTGTAAGTACATTTAAAGAGCCTAATGTAAGATTTGAAAACACTGACTGTTCAGCTTTGGAAGGCAGACTGAAGGTCTCGCAGTGATTAACAGCTGTGTTTAGAAATCAAAGCAAACACTTCACTTCATGTACCTCATAACCCAAGATGAATTCTCTTCAGAGTATCTACAGCATGGCGATGTTTCGTAATTATTCATGTTTATCCTTGGGCAATATTCAACCATTTGTTTTCATACAGCTGCTTCAAATGCAAACAAGAACATTGATTTAATATGCTAAGCACTAACATATCTTGCACCCAAAGCAAACACACTTCTCTTATTCATTCTTTAAAACAAACGCCCATATTACCACCATGCTGGCCTAGAAATGCAGGAATTATAAAGAAAGACTTAAAGGTATAGGTGAGAATTGTGTCATTTTTACTACTCTACTGCTTCAATGTAATGATAAAAATATTGAGGACTGAGGATGTCAAATTCAAAAAGAATGAAAAGTGGCAGAAAAATAGTATAGTATTATATATATAGTATTAAATAATAAGATTATAGTTTTAATAGTAGTATAGTTTATGTAATAATATAATATTATATTACAGTTTTTTTAAATTGTAGTAGCTAAATTTGATCAATATAGTAAATTTAGGTTACTATTTACAAAAGAAAATTAAAGTTCATTTGAGATGTAGAAATATCTGATTAATGAATTATTCTTTTTTGTGTGTGTTTTCAAAAAACAGTTTACTTCAGTTTAATGTGTGTGTGTGTTGCAGAGAGGAGAACATGTCTCCAAATGGTCTAAATGTGTTCATAAAGAACTACATACAGGATTGGAACAACATGAGGGTGAGTAAATGATTATATATTTTTAATTTTGGGTGAACTATCGCTGAGAAAATCTTCTTTTCAACATTTAAGCTCTGTTTTAGCTCTTAATGCTGGCACTCATAAAGTAGATACATGTGAGATCACACTTGAGCTTTGCAGATGTCTTTATGGAAACAGTGTAAGGTGTTAACACAGAGCCAGGGGTTTGGCCAAGACCTCTGTATTTAAAAACTCCTCAGAAATGGAAAGGAAAGCCTAAAACATCAGGCACTGTTTTCATTTTGTAAACCTGTAAAAGCAGGATAAAGACCTAAGCCACTGAGCTCAGTCCAGTATTTCACCCCGAACAAACAGAGGTCAGCTCAGCGTGATAACATGCCTGCCACTTTCCCAGAGTTCCTACACTGACTTCTGAGCAGCTGCCACGTGGCAGGCAAATCTGTCTTTAGTAGGTTAGGATAAAATAAAGCTGCAGTGTGAATGTCAAGCACATAGAATCAAAGGCCTGAGTGAACATGTTTGTATTCTAATTTAATACTTAAATACATCTAAATTTATATTTGTCATACGTATTTTATTGACCCAGAAATAGAGTCAAAAACATGGTAAAAAGTATTATTATGAATATATAATGAATGGCAGTGTATACAAAATGCAATATATTCACACACACACACACACACATTGAATATATATATATATATATATATATATATATATATATATATATATATACACACACACACACACACACACACATTGAATAAATGCTGTCCTTTTAAACTTTTTATTCATCAAAGAATCCCGAAAAAAAGTACCACATGTTCCAAATAAATAAATAAATACATAATAAATTAAAGAGCACAACTGTTTCCAACATTGATATAAATCATCATATAAGAATGGTTTTTGAATCATAATGTGACACTGAAGACTCCATATAGCTGATGAAAATGCAACTTTGCTTCACAGAAATCAATTATATTTTAAAGTATATTCAAATAGAAAACCATTATTTTAAATAGTGATAATATTTTACAATATTACTGTTCTGTATTTTTGATCAAATCAATCTATCTATTATTTAATTTATCTATTTTTCCTTGCTAAGTTCAGATTTTTGGGCCTTCACTGTGATACAGTGAATACTTAAGTTTCATTGATTAATCTGATTTTTAATTTGATAAATTAAATCAAATTACATTATTCAGCTCTGCATATGAAAAAAGGTTTCACATTTAATTAGGGTATAATTATGGTCATTTCCAGTCAGTCAACAGCTATTTAAAATGTGCAAGTGTTCCCCGTCTTATGGTGCCAGGATTCTAAAGTTAAAGCCTTTGACTGAGCTAAAGCCTATATTGACCCAAAATTTGTACATGGATGTCATATGACTGTAAATAAGGCCTTGCATGCCCAAGGCCAGTATATCGTCTCACATTTCTCCAGCTCTAGATCATTAAAGCCTCTTTAAGCAATGCTTTAGGAAGGGCTTCACTAGGGTTGGCCCCTGGGCTCTCTCCAGCAACATGACAGCCCTACTCAACTCTCTCTAATACGTGCTAATTGCATTCCCTCTTACTCACTAGATGGGAAGAATGCGCATGTTATTTCTGCACCAGGGCCCATCAGCAGATTCCATCTTTGAAAGTAAAAACATGGCTGGTTGAGTCAGAAAGGAACAGGGAAGGTACACTATGAGGCAATATCTTTTTGACTTTTTGTATGACCTTTTTTTTTTTAAGCATAAACAATGATATTTTAAAGTCCCCAGTGACTTCCAGAGTGTGTTAAAATGATGATAATAATAATGATGATAATAATAATAATAATAATAATAATAATAATAATAATAATAATAATAATAATAATAATTATAATAATTATAATAATAATAATATTCACTGCTTAATTTGTGGCTTGGATAAAATTTTCAAAAGCATTTGACTGTGACATAGTCATCCATGACCTGACAATATGACTTACAGAAAAAACAATTAAAGGAGTTTATGGACCCCCACCAAAAAAACATTCAACACATTACTAAATAGTATAAGGTTACATAATTTAAACCAATAACATAATTTAAACACACTACATTTTTTACACCGACACCTACACATTTTCAGTTCATATGGGCTTTATAGTGTGTCATTACTTCAATACTGTTTTGTTTATTTTTCATTATTTTGTAAAAAAAAAAAAAATTGGAAATGCTGCTGCTGCATTATTATTATGAATTATTCTAAACAGATTATTTTAATATATTGCATCCAAGATCTGAATGTCGTTGTTTTCAACATTTCAACCAATAATGTATATCAAATTGCAATTTATGTATTCTTATTACTATTACTTAAAACAAAAAAATCTAAGTTGCATAATTTGAATTGTCTTTCAGTGCATAAGGACTTCTATTCATGTTTGTTGAACCAGGGTAACTGAGCCTCAAGGCAGAGGGATTTTCTAGTTATTTAACACATCTGGCTTACCTGACTCCTTTGTGCTTTTTTTCAGAGGCTGGATTTACAGTAAAAGGTTTAAAGATCAAATTTAGATTAAGGGGTAATTACCCAAAATGATACCTTTGTTGAAAGTAGGCTTATCTGGCGAAGGAAAGTGTAATCAAAATCTTTTGTGATGTTAAGGTTTACCAACATTACCATGTCATCATGGCTCTACGGAGAAATAACAGTTGACAAAGGAGACACATTTATTCGTAAGAGTTTTGTTATTAGACTGAATCCCACTGAAGCGCAAGGGATTTGACTATAGGATGTTCAGAATTAGGTCAGTCAGTCATGTGCTCTTCACCACCTCCATACTCAAAGGACAATATACAGCAGAGATTATTGATGTTAGTTTTGATATATTGATGATTTAGCAGTCACTAGAATACTTGAGACTGACATGAACCTGAGTTGATGAATTTTCTTTAAGATTCAAGCTTATTCTTTATCTTATTAGAAAAATATTTGGTTATTTATGTGGGCCATTTTTTTTACATAGCATTGTCCATTTATAGAGTGTATTATTCAAGTAAACAAATTAATCATAATTAACACCAGTGTGACAGTAAAACTAAAGCTGCCACACTGTTCACATGAATAACAGCAGCTCATATTTACAATTCTGTTATTAGCTAGCTAACTACATAGCTATATTTGATATTTAATTAATTTAAACACAGACATGTTCTTCATAAATCACTGTACTGTTGATGTTTATATTTGGCCATACACATGCTTTTTCATTTTCTGTTTTCCACTAAAGTGTTTTTTTCCTCACTAAATATAATTTTCTTGTTGCAAAATAATGTATTTGTGCTTTATACACGAGGAACGATAAAAAATAAGTAAGTCTTTTATGTTCACCAAAGTTCACCATTTTTTTTTATTTCCATTTATGTAACACTTTATAATAACTTTCATTTCATTTCACTCTTGTCTTCAGTGCTGCATGGTCCTTCAGAAATCATTCAGACATGCTGACTAATTACTTTTAAAACCCTGACACATTTTTTTTCCTGGACTTTTGGATGAACATTTATTTGAGTTTATTAGAATTTTTGTCTAACAGTGTAAAATCTGATGCAAATTTGCTGTCGGTTGGAGAATCTGATATGTATGTGTTCTTTTGTGTTAGTATTAAAGATATGACACCCTTCACCTTTAATGATGACTTAGTTATAGACATTGTAAAGCAAATTTTCATGAAGTTATTTGCCAAATATTTGCCAAACAATTGAAGGGTGGTCCCCACCAGCGATAAAAAGCTACGCCTTTGTTTTCTAACAACAGAAGTCAACATTAACTTATTTGGGCAATTGCAACATAATTACTGTATTTGGGTTTCTTGATTAAGTTTCTAGTTTCTAATTATTTCTTATTTTGTCTACCATGGTTTGGCTCTCATCATCTGCTGATTTGTCAACAGGATGTGGGAGGGTTTGTCATACAAAAAAAAAAAAAAAAAAAAAATATAAAACTGATTTGTCAACTTTATATCTTTTATAAGAGTAGAGATGAGTGGAAAAGCATTGGTGTAAACTTAAAGAACAAAAGGATTTCTAGTAATAAATGTCAAATGCAGCCACTTGACATTTAAACCGACTCCCATAGTTAAACTCTTAAAAGTCTTGTGTGTATGGCCAACACGGTGCTGTATTTTGTACTTAGTGGTCCAGCACACAAACTTTCCTCAATAGCAATTTGTCCAAATGAAACGCAAGTTACATATTTTATTTTAGGCGAGTCTTGCTAAATTACAGAGTGGTCACTGGTGGCGAAACAAAAATGCTGCTTTTTGTGTGGTAGCTGCTCTGAAACTTTTCTTTCCTGAAACTTTTCTTTTCTTTTCTGGTAGCTTTTCTGAAACCTCTGTTGAAATGTGCTGCAGTTTTATCTAATCTCGGATCTCTGCGTGCTTTCTCCAATCATCTAAGTGAGTGATTTGTACATACGCCAGTTCATTCAACTTCCCATGAAAATTTTTACCGAGCCATTGCAAATCTTTGTAAGGTGAATGAGCTTTATTTATAACATGGAAAATTGGCTCTGAAACTTCTGAAGGAATGTATTTGTGGATACATTGTCCACGGGTGATTTATCATTTGTAAAAATGGAACATGTTAATCTTTTGCACTCGTTTTCCCCTAGTTTATCAAATGAGAAAGTACGGCAATTAACATACATTGTGACTATGATAATCATCGATAATGTTACTCAAAACTGAAATCAAAACAAAAGCATTGTCTAAATGCCGTCTTTAACATCCCTGAATGCTGAGTACATTGTTTTCATAGCATGGATTTGTAGGAATCACAGAGCTGGAGCTCTTCTTAGGAGAGAGGATTAGAGGAAAAATGTGATGGCATTCCAGAGGTGTTGCTGTAGAAACCGAGAGGAGTTGGCCAATGTAACGGGTCAGCAGCTTCTGGACAGGTGATGTGCTCACCCAGCAGAGAGGGCCATAAAGACTCGGAATCCCGAAGCACACCTAGCTCTAACAATGGGCTGCAAACAAACTCACGCTTTTACCACACGATACGTCCCTCCCGGGGCGAAGGGGGTGAAGGACTCGGCATCATAATGTCATTTAATAATGCAACGCAGCGTTTGATTTGACGGTTGTACCCCCTATTGTTCTCTGTTTCTTTGCCTACTTTTCTTTTTGTTGAATGAAACATTTTACCATGCCTTCATTGTATATTTTTGTTCCTTTTCAGGTTTATTTTGTTTAGTTTTTTTTTTTTCTTTCTTTCTTTTTCTTTTTTTATATTTATTGTGTGAAATTATTTACTGTGATATTTATAATTTGTTTTATTTTTTTCTGCAGTAACAGCATGCTGAAATGTGCTGTATGAATAATGTAGAAAAACCAAGGCAAATATGACTTATGAACAGAATATTTTGTTGTGCATTATTTTAAGTAATTGTAATTTTATCAAATCATGAAAAAAGTATGAAAATATTATTTAAACATGGGAAATTATGCCTTGGCATCTGACATAAAAGTTTATAGTATATTTTATTTATGTTCATTTTTATTTTATTTCAAGTAACATAATTATATATATATATAATAACCCACGTTAACCATGAAATTAGACCAGTAGAGTCTACCATTTTATTATGAAAATGTTTAAAATTTACTTTCTACCACATATCAAATATAGTAAATAATTACATTACAAATAGTAAAAAGGTATTTGTTAGTTCAGAAAATGTGTAAAAATGACAGAATTTTCTTGCGATAAATGTGATGGTTTAGTGTCATGCAACTGCAAGCTTTCTGAAAGTTTTCTGAAAATTCAAGGGGCTAATTTTGAGGGAACACCTAGCCAGTTTTCACTGAACAAGAGAAAATGTCAAAGAGAATAATCTGGGACGGGCGTAGGAGGGTGAAAGATGAAGGTGGGGTCAATAGTTTGGAGTTCACACTCTGTCCGTCCTGGGAATTAACATGGATTGGTGATTCCCAGTATTGTGTGCCCCTCCGGAGCTGGAAGATTAAAAGTCTCCTGCTCATTTAGCTGCTGCTCAGGAATCAAGAATAAACACAATAAACACAGTCAAGAAGAGCAGGGATTACTCTTTTATGGGAACTCAACTTTTCAACCTTTTGTTCTCAATTTGAAACTCCGTCTCTGTCTCCCGAGGTCTATACCTGGGGGCCTGCATGGGAGACAGAGGGAGGTACCTGGAAAAACAGTGTGTCTTGGCAAGAAAACAATAATGGGAAGTCCAGTGAGGTTTTCCCTTTTTCACAGTGCTAAAGACGAGGGGCAAATAACAGCGGAAGAAAATTTACTCTCGCATCCTTCCTGGTTTCAAATACATGCTAGATTGATTTGACTGAATACGATTCTTAACAGTGGGGGCAAAAGATACAATTCTCATTTACTGGAGTTTGCAGAAGGGCCGTCGCTCATAGGAAGCCCCTGAGGATGTTTCGACAGCCCCTAGAGTCTGATACACTATTCCCACATGGTCAATTGCTTAGGTGGGAACATAGAAAGCTTAAATTTATGTTCCTAAGTACCTTGGCTTCAGGAATAATGGACTTTGTCGCATTGCCGGTGATTTCTTTCATGTTTCAAGGATAGCTAATTTGATATACTTGAAGATCAAAGGTTGAACAGAGATGTAATGCTCACACTGTGTTTACCAAAGTCCTCGTCGCAAATGTGGCAGTGACGTCCAGAGCAGCGTTCAGGAGGCCTGCTTATGTTTAGCTTCCTCCAGCGTTGTCTTGATTGTGTACTCATAAAAATGTGCTGACAAATAGTCTTGGCTCTTTTATGGGCGGTTTGTAGCATTCTATTATAAACAGAATGGAAATTGTTTCTGTCAGATCAGGCTAAAAGAACATGGGCATCTAAATGAGACGGACATAAATAAGGTTTAACTGTTGCGTTGATTTATTAAGCAGTGGCTCCACATTTATTTGGAAATTAAAGTCACACTTAAATCATATGCTTTTCGTAAAATTAGCTTCAGTTTTCAGAGACTTTTTTTGTTACTTTGAAATGATGTCAGGGATTTTTTTTAGTCGATGTTCTCAAGGTGTAGTTCATTGCATGGCCAGCCAAGAACATTTTCCACTTACATTTAACCATTTTAAACAGATTTATTTTTGCTTATGCCATATCGTTGTTTAAACAAATGTCACATGATTTCATATTTTGTTATGTGATGCAATGAGACTCATACAAAGCAATTCTATTGTTTGGGTCAGTAAGTTTTTTTTAAATAAGTCACTTATGATCACAGAGGTTGCATTTATAAAATTAAAAAATACAGCAAAACATTAATATTGTAAATCATATCAGAATTGTAATTTATTCCTGCAATGCAACGCTGAATTTTCAGCATCATTACTCCAGTCTTCAGTGTCACATGATCCTTCAGAAATCATTTTAATATGCTGACTTGCAGCAAAAGAAATATTTCTTATTATTATCAATGTTGAAAACAGGTGTGCTGCATAACATTTCTTTTGAAACTGATACATTTTTGAAGATCAATGGAAATTGTCACTTTTGATCATTTTAATGCATCAAAAAAACTCTTTCTTTCTTTCTTTGTTTAATATTTCTTGGTAGTGTATGTTTAATATAAAAAATATGATGTCTATATGCTTTATGGAGTAGCCGTTTTGATATTCTTTTGTACCTAACATCTGAGATCATCTTGTGCTCTTTTCTTTGTGCCAGGGTTGACTGCAGTGATCTTTAGAATGGGCACAGCATTTTGGGAAGGGATTTACAGTGAACCGCAGGTGTCGTGGCCCTGTGGGCTGTATGGTACCATTGTGAGAGGAACAATGGCACAGAAAGCTTGGGAACCGCTGCTTTGCTTTGTTCTCGGCTATTGTCTGTTCCCAGGATGTCCTTCAGGATAATGACAAAAAAGGTCAAGCAACTGACACACTACATTACCTTCACTAGACGATGAAATGATTGGCAGGCGAAGACAAAGGAAAAGCTTGATTCTTTAATGTTGTACCATCAAGATTTATGAATGTAGGTTTCGAGTTTTATTTCTGAGATAATGATTCACAGACTTTTTCACTGCTATGTTGTTGTTAGCTGTTAAACTCAAGAACCCAGTCAAACCACTGAACGTCCTCACTGATGTGGAAGATGTGACTGAACCAGCTAATTATTATTTAAGCTACAACAGGGTGCTAAAATTTTATTTCTATGCTTTTCAGGGGCAGTCAGACGTTGCAAACACGTACCAAAGCTGTACAGCAAACTTGGCATAGGTCAGATGATGTTGTGTAATTCCTTGCACATGCATGGTGGATTATATATTGTATGAAAAATTTACCTAGCTGTATATAGATGTATATACTATTACTTATTTTTTTTTCTTTTGTATTATTTTTTTTATAAATATATCATTTTATTCAGCTTGGATGCACTCAATTGGTCAAAAGTGGTAAAATATTTATACATTTGAAATTTATATTTTGAATAAATATTCTTATTAAGGTTCTGTTTAAAGCAGCACGGCTATTTTCAACACTGACAATAGTGAGAAATCAGCATATTAGAATGTATATTTGTGCATTTCATTAGACACAAATGCAGTTTTCTTTAGTGTGACACTGAGAAAATCCTCTGGGTTTCCTTGCTTTCTCAGTACTGAGCATTGTTCAAAGTGTGCTGTTTCTCCATTTTTTTTTTTCCCAAGGAAAATGATGCCTTTCATTTGTCAAAGCTATTTATAATTAGGAGTGACTGTTGCATGTTGGGAAGGCAATTACAACAGGATGTGACCCATGTCCACGTTTACAGTCCTGAAAGCAGGGCGGAGAGAAGCTTAAATGAATCAAAACAGTCCTCCCCAGTAACAAGTGCCTGATAGCAAAGCTCCATGCAGTACTTCTGCAGAGACAGGGATGGTGGTCAGAGGTCACATGTTACAATAAACAACTTTAAGAAGCTCATTATGAAAGAACTTCTGAGAACAGCTGACAGCGCACACATCTCAGCATTTTTGCACAGGTTATGTTAATGGCTGTTTTTGGACCCATTGAATTATTTTATAATCATTTAATCAGTTTATTAAAATAATAATAAAAAAATTTATTTAATTACACATTGTGTGTGTGTGTCTGTGTGTGTTTTATATATATATATATATATATATATATATATATATATATATATATATATATTAATCCTGATTAATCGCATCTAAAAGTTTTTGTTTAAATAATATATGTGCATATACTGTGTATATTTAGTTTGTATACATAAAGACACACAGCATATATTTAGAAAATATTTACATGTATTTACATATATTTCTATTCATATAAATTATATCATATATACATATATTTAATATATAAACATTACATATTTTTCTTAAATATATACATGCATGTGTGTGTATTTATATATAAATAATAACATGCATTATGTAAAATATAACATATATATATATATATATATATATATATATATATATATATATATATATATATATATGCATATGTATATATAATGTATATGTATGTATGTGTGTGTATATATATATATATATATGTGTGTGTGTGTGTGTGTGTGTGTATATATATTCATTTTATGTCAAATATGTTTCAGAATGTAGAATGTGAAGTTAAATCGGTGACTTTTTTTTTTGGATTCCCCTGCAACAATTCAAAAACAATTATACAAAAATGTTTTCGTAAAATTTTGTAGCAAATTTCAGTTAGCGAATGTAATTTTTTGTTTTAATTATTATAATTATACAGCTCTATGACCTTTAGCCCATATGCCCATTGCTGTAGACTGAAAGATGGCTGCCAATCCTCAGACCATTTCTTATTCAAGCACAAGTCATAAAACCAAAAGACAAAACGAACACAAACAGTTGTGGGCGAATGACCTTGCCAAACATTTAGGGAAAGACAGCTGGAACAGTACATAATGTTGCTTCAACAAAACCCTTTTAATTAGAAAATAGCAGCCTAAGAAACTGGATGGGGACATGGAATGTGAGCTTTGTTTATTAAACATTTCCTTATCTTTTAATTATTTTTGTATATTAATTAGCGCTAGTTATCATTTCATAATTGAAAGGAACACTAACACAACAGCACTGTCAAGGTCCAGAAAAGTATGAAAAGCATCATCAGAATAGTCCATCTGCAATTAGAACACTAACACAACAACAGCCTGAATGAAGTGACGCTTCGGCACCAAAGGGTGATGGGAATGCTGGGATACGCACCTTGGTCTGAGCTCTTGTTTGTGTCTGGCTATCATCGGTATCATTACAGTGCTAATTTGGGTGTGGTTTGCAGGAAGAGACATGGCCCAGTATACCCAAAACAAAAATTTGAGCAGCGAACCCAGAGCTTCAGCAACTACATAGCAGAAATATGCGGGGTTGATGAGTTTGCTGTGAGTTTTTCCAAACATTTCCTTCTGTACACTTCTGTTCCCAAGGCAAGGTTTCACAGTCATGATGTAGAAGAGCCATTATGTGTTCCCCAAAGAACCTTTCATTGAGTAGATCTTAAAAGAACCATTTCTTCTTAGTGTGAAGAAGACTTCCGAACCTCTGTCCACTATAAAGAACCTTTTACTTAATGGAAAGTTCCCATGGATTGTTAAAGTTTCTTTGTGGAACCATAAATGCCATAACCATAAATAAAAAAAACGTTATTTTCAAAAGTGTATTGAACTAGGAATAAAGATGCTAGCCTCACTCAATTCAGAGCATGGATACTAAGACACAGTTGCACAGTTGGCCATATTATAAGATAAAATTATGGTAAACCAGTATAAATCCTGAAAATAGACAGGGAGAGGAGTCTAGTGCAGATGTGAGATAAATGCTGTTCCTCTGAACGGAAGGAACCCTTGGGATTACATTTCTGGTTCAATGGCAGAGCCAAACCCTCAGAGACAAACAGCAAACCAAAGAAAATTTACAGCCTGTTGCACTTATTCTCAGTCAAGTGAAATTATGAGTTGAATTTATGCATATGTTTTACCTTTCAACCTCATACATCATAAAGTGTGTACTTTCTGACATTAGACATGCGTTTCATATCCTGTTTTCTCATGTCTGACCTTTCTTTTCCTGACTTTTCAGTGATTCATTTCACATCAGTGATGTATGGAGGCCTGGTGCCACAAAAACAAGGTAAAATATGTATTTTAAATTAATTCTATTCTTTTGAACTTTAAGGAATTCTGGAAAAAAAAAATAAGTTTCCACAAACATATTAAGCAGCACAACTATATTTTAACATATGATAATAAGACATTTTTTTTGAGCAGCAAATCATCATATTAGAATTATTTCTGTAGGTTCATCTGACACTGAAGAGTGGAGCAATGACTGTTAAAAAATAATTTTTGCTATCAGAGGAATAAATGCATTTTAATATTTCAAAATAGAAAATGTCATTTTAAATAGAAATAATATTTTACAATATTACTGTGTTTACTGTATTTTTCATCAAATACTTTCAGCCTTGGTTAATCATAAAAGTTTCAGAAACATTTAAAAAGTCTTACCAACCCCAATCTTTTGAAAAGAAAAAAAAAGTTTAAATTACAACCTTATTTCTTTGAATTGTGGTTTTATATCTTGAATTTTTACTTTCTTCTATCTTATTTGCAGCTCTAATAATGTGACTTATTTAAAACATATTTTAATATTTCATTTTTATTTTTAATCTTGAGGCAGAAATAGGCTAAATAAAGAAATGTCTGTCTTAAAGGGATACTCCAACCCAAAATGAAAATACACTTACCCCCATTTTATTTCCAAACCAGTAAAAGCTTCATTCATCTTCGGAACACAATTTAAGATATTTTGGATGAAAACCGGAGGCTTGTGACCCACAGATTACCAAGTAAAATACACTGTCAGGGTCCAGAAAAATATGAAAAGTATCGTCAGAATAGTCCATCTGCCATCAGTGGTTTAACTGTAACGTTATGAAGCGATGACAATACTTTATGTATGAGAAGAAAACAAAAATCATTACTTTATTCAACAATTTGTCTTCTCTGTCTCTCCCCTCATCACCGTAGCATCATTTTGGAGAATATAAAGTTATTTTTGTTTTCTTCGCCTACAAAAAGTATTGTCGTCGCTTCATAACGTTACAGTTAAACAACTATTCTGACGATGCTTTTCATACTTTTCTGGACCTTGACAGTGTCATTTACTTGGCAGTCAATGGGACAGTCACAAGCCTCTTGGTTTTCATTCAAAATATCTTAAATTGTTTTCAAAAGACAAACTGAGCTTTTACGGGTTTGGAATGACATGGAAGTGATTTATGATAAAATGTTCATTATGGAGTGGAATATCCCTTTAAGGATGAGTTTGTTTCTGATACAACAGAATATATTATTCTCTCTACAAAGTTTCTTGTAAGGTTCTGTCATTATGAGTAGAGTCTTCCTTTTCCACTGTTATCACAAAAACAGCTCACCTATCATCTTCATATCAGGAAGTTCATATCCCGACAACATGACCGCTGTGAGCACCTATTTCCTTACCCCTTTGTGATTGTTTTCAGTATGATACTACTTGGATACAATATGTTTCCCTCTGCTTCCATTAACATAACTGTGATAACACTGTATCAACATGATAACATTGACATATTGGATGTAGCGTCACCCCAGGGAGGCATGAATCAGATATCGTAATGTCCAGCTACACGAGTCGTCTAGCTTGGAAACCTGCCCTGATGTATTGCACATCTCAGTCATGGCATTCGCTTTTTATTTGTCCTCATGAGAATAGTTTAGACATGAGTTTGCCAAACGCTCATGAGGGCTTTAGAACCACCTAAAAGATTGAGTGCCAGACTGGGAGAAAGCACTCTGAAAGAACAATTTCAGTTTGTGCCGATTAACTGAAATTACTTTTGGCAAACAGGGGTGTGTTGTTTTCTGTGAGTTGTGAAAACAGTGTGTCACTGGTGGGGTCCGGCCGTGATCTGACACGCTAGGGAACAACACAAAGCTCTTAACGTCATAATTACATTAGCTCTTAATGGGCCAAATTTTGCTGAGAGAATTACTGAGAGAACAAATGACAAAATAAACAATGCAAGGTTATGGGTGGTAATATTGGCGCACTAAAGATGTCATGTTTTTGTGCTATAAACAAACTGAAAAATAATTGAATTTAGATTCTATCAGTGAGGAGTACTCGTTCTCACCCTACTATCTCATTTCTAGCATTCTTCTGACTTTCCATTGTGATTTACATGTGGCTGGGAGGGATTAAAATGAGTAATTCTCGAGCAAAGGTTCTGTTTATTTTATACAAGTGTATTCATTATGTGAAATATGAATGGGATTGGGGCTATTTTGTCATGGAATTTTAGCTCAACACATTACAGTAGTGTAAGCTCTTCCGTTTGGTTCCTGTAAGGAATGCAGAGCAGACAGTCACCAAGTTGTGTTCACCTTTTATTGAATCAATACAATTCCGCACTCAGAAAAAAAAAAAACTGGGGCGGTACCTTTTTTAGGTACTAATATGTACTCTTAAGGGTACCAGTATGGATTATTGAGGTACAAAGGTGTGCCTTTTGAAAAGTTACCGCTCCAGTGACAACTTTTAAAAATATATGATTGAAAATTGAATCCATCCCTCCAGCTTTGATAGTTAACTTGATTTCATTGAACCTTGAAAGCCACTCAGCCACTCAACATTATTTAGGCAATTTTCACTAGCAAACACGAATTTAATTTTCACAGTTATAGCATACATGTGAATTTTTCTAGAATGTCAAATCTCAGAGTTTAATGAGTTTATGCCTCCCCCACTCAGCCTTTCTTTCTCTGTTTATGATCTCGGGTCAGTGCCGTGGAGCTGTGTACACAAAAATGGTTAATGTATGGGGTCACACACACATACACACCAAACATAACAGAGTGTGCCTATTTGCTGTGGTGAGGGAGCTCTGACGTGTGTGGCACCAGCGTGTGAAGGCTGTGGGCTGAGTGTGGCCATTTCAGTCAAGTGCGTACAACTCTGGGAAGGTAATGATGTGTCTGATTGGTGTTTTGCGTGTGTGTGCATGAAGGAGCGGAGCGTGTGTGTGTGTGTGTGTGTGTGTGCAGTCCAGCATGTTTAATGTACATTGTCCAAAGTGCACTCTTCTGCACAAGTAGTTCAACTTCCTGTGGCTGCTCCTCTGTGGGAAGAAAAATAAATCCCCAGTGCAGAAAAGGCCATGGGAGATGTCGGGGTTAAAGACAGACCTTCGGATCTGTAGGAAAGGTTGTTTACACACACATGCAACAAGGCCAAATGCAAGAAATCGCTAAACATTTGAAACTGTTCTTTGCCAATTCAATCCCCCAGTTCAAGTATTTGTTCCTTTTTTTTTTCTTTTTTTTTTTACAAGCTTTCAGAAGAGCAATTAAAATATTTGCTGAATGAATTTTCCTCAAAGAAAATAAAGCCTGTTTTTAGGACCATTATGGTTTTTTGAAGTGTAACTTTTTAATGAAAAGCAAGTATTTTTGCATTACGGTATTAACCGTTTTACTGCCTTTAATTTTTTTTATTTTATTTTAATATAATGTATATACTATATAAAAATGTGTTACAATATTTGGTAACACTTTACAATAAGGTCTCATTTGTTAACGTTAGTTATACATAAACTAACATTGTGCAATATGTGTTTTACAGTATTTATTAATCTTTGTTAAAGGGGTCCTATTATGCTCTTTTACAAAGTTTTGATTTTGTTTTAGGGGTTTTTGTTTTAAGAAAATAAAAACATAATTTTCACATATTTTAGATTATTACAACACCACTCTCCCCAGTCTGGCATGAACAGCTTGAATAGTTCCAATCAAATGAAAGCCCGCCTTCTGAAATAAGAAACGTGCTGTGATTGGTGCTGTAATTGAATGTGCTGGGCCATTGTGTGTTGTCATTGGCAACACTCTGCACCTTGTTAGGAAATGCCATGCCCTTTACCATAGCCACCTGCGAGCTTCAGTGTAAATATTGCATCAAAATCAAATCAATTTAAGCACGATTTAAACCTGGATGATTGTAACCAGTCTATGGTCATCTACCTCGGGAAAGCTAGCATGTCTCTGACATTGTGATAACACTCATTGTCTTCTCTAGTGCAGCTCAACCAGGTCTCGTCCCATTCATCGATATTTGTGATATCGCAAATCCCGGAAATTATGCATTATAGTCCAAACGAGTCATTCGTTGTAGTCTTTGAAAAGTGATTTCTGTTAGATAAAATATCTCCTTTTGAAGTGGACTTGGAGCTTTGAAATTTTGCTCATATTTTTTATGCTCAAACAGCAACTTTACTAGTGAAAAAGCATAACAGGACCCCTTTAATGTTTATTAATAAAAATACAATTCTTCATTGATTGTTCATATTAGTTCACAATGTGAGAGATTTTAAATGTTCACAATGAAGAAACAGAACAAACTGAGACAGAATAAATCCAGAAAGAACTGTGGCAATGTCTCCAAAACGCTTCAAGAAACCTGCCTCAGTTTGTTCTGTTTCTTCATGTTATTCCAGACAGACTGAACGATGGTGAGATCAGATCTCTGTGTGGAGCACTGGCTGCTGTCAGACTCCTTGTGCGAACAAAAATCTCACTGGATTATTACTATTAATGGCAAAAATTATGTTTGGAAATGTACAGTAAACTGATATTTACTACTGACACACAACAGCAAGAGATAGATGTAACTGAGTTAAAACCATTTATTGTTGGTGAAAATAATAGTGGCCCAAGACTTTTGCGCAGTACTGTCTATCTTAGAATATTTTCTGAAAAGTGACATTTTGATGATAAAATTGCCCTCTAATTGTGTCTTTCTGGTCCCCATGATTTCAAATGAAATCCCTACTGAAAGGGCATTTCGGTGCACAACAGTTTTGCTGATTTCTGCAGCACAAGCAAATGGAAACCACACTGAACAGAGATCGAAATAGAACACAAAGTGCAGGCGAAAGAAGCACTGTCATATGAAATGCCTGACAAAGCACACTTTTAAACCTCTTCCCTGAAGCAGTCCAGTGACTTTGACACAGTCATTCCCGGCGAGAAAATATGGTGGCTTATTTTGGCCACCAGACATCCTTGTCAAACAGTGAGCATGTGCACATCCTCTCTCTAGAGAAGTGCTGACGTAACAACACGTTGACACTTCACGTTCCAGCGACTGTCAGACATCGACATTGGTTTAGTTTCCTTCCCATTACTCAGAGAAACCTGATCCCAGGTCAGGTGTTGAAGAGAAGACGTCAACCAGGGAATTTAACATGTTGAGGTGATCTTGGTAGGATGAAACTTTGTTTCAGAATGCCTTGCAACTTTTAAGTGGGATGAAAAATTGGGCCATTCATGTTGACAAGCTGTAAGGTGAGATCCAAAAGCTTTTCCCCAGTGTGGCTATGACTTTATTATCATTCCAGTTGCATTCTGGGACAGCTCTGTTATTAAAGGCCACCCATTAGTCGTAGAGGCAAGAGCCAAGGACTTTGCCAGTCATTACTGTCTCTCGGCTGTTGCCTGGAGATGGCGTCTCCCGAGCAGCAGAAGTGGATATCATGCGTGCTGGGGTTCGTTGTCGCACATGAGAGGGAGAACCGAATCTAATCCACTTCCTGTTGATTCCATTTAGGATTCCCAAACTGCCTCTTCCCACATTGACACAATTACTTAGGCCCATGTGACATCCTGTGTGGAAAAGACAAACAATAATGAACTACTACGTCAAGACCTGGGAACTGTGCTGTGGGAGACGTACCATCACACTTCAAACACACCAAGCCAGTTCCGCACTCGGCTCTTCAGTGTTTAGTGTCTCGTCACCAAGGTTCATTTCCTGCAATACTGCAAAACAATGTGTCAGCATTGATTTTCGTTCTCTGCAAATGCTTCAATAGCAGTATAAAAAGCTAACTTTACACAAATAAGGTAGAAAATAATTCAGAATATAATTTTTATATAATTTCTTTTATTTTTATTTATGTTCTTCCGCAATTTTTTTCCTGATTGGCTAAAGATATTAAATAAAATAAAAATCAATAATACATAAACATCAAGTAATAACAATAATAATAATAAAAAAAATATGATATAATATTAATAAAGCATTGAATATAACATCATATTTATTATATATATATTTTTTTAATAGTAAATTGGGTATAAGGTTGAATAGAAGAGCTCAGTGAATGCAACACTACAGTTTGTGTAATACATAAATAAGATTATTAATTTGCCTTCACATCACGTTGTATACAGGGTCTAACAATATTATTTCTCGAATGTCACAATTTTAAGAAATGTAATAATTGTGAAAACAGGATTGCATTCAGGAAACAAATATTAAATATATATTATGTGAAATCGTTTTATGCTTACTGTTTCTTTACTATTACAGAAATAGTATCTTTTGTAAAAAAAAAAAAAAAATATATATATATATATATATATATATATATATATATATATATATATATATAGACTATTATTTTAACTCAGAAAAACTCCCCTATCGTGACATTTGATAGCAATATGGTGTGTTTAAAATTAGATACTAGATTAACTTTATGTCAGAGAAAAACAAATGATCTGGCCGAGCACTGTGAATACATTGGGGGAAAAGTAAAGAAATAAAAACATGAAGTTTGTGCCCCTAATGGTTTAAAAAAAAAAATCATAGGACATAGTGTACCATATTCATGGAAACTGCCAGGTGCATTATAAAAGAACACATTTTACGGCTTAGTGATTGCAGAAAGTGTTAAAATGGTGAAAGCCACAGACCTTAACTACCCTTCAGTTGTTGGTACATTGCTTAATGCTCTAAAAACGTGTTAAATAACAGTGCTGGAGCCAGAGCACTTATGCAGTAGATATTCTCAGGAGCAACTAGCTTTTAATGCCAGATCTGCCAAGATAAACAACCTAGTGCTCGATTTGTTTACCGTGGTGGCAGCTTTCTTTCTACCCCCCTCTTTCAGTACATTTCTCTTTGTCTTTCTTTGATTCTCACTTTCTCTGTTTTGGTCTTGCTGTGGAGATGGAGTGGAAATAATAGTGCTAATGATGCTTGTGTATTTAGCTGAACTGACTTCACCTTTGACCTCTTGTGTCACCCACAATAATGTCAAAACTCAGGTGGTCACTCTGTGTTAAAGAGATAGTTCACTGAAAAATGACGATTCTGCCTTCATTTACTCACTAGCATCGCTCCGAACCTAACTTTAGCTTTTCTGTTTGAACACAAAAGGAAAAATTAACACAATGTTCTTGCTTTTTTTTTTCTTTTTTTTTTCTATGAGAGCAGTGCCAAACATTCATAACATTGTGAACATTATTATTTTATTTTCAAAAAAGGAAAGTCATTCAGGTTTGAAATGGCTGAGGGTGAATGTGAATAAATGATGACAGGATTTTCAGTTATGAGTGAACTATTCCTTGCAAAACAGCATGTTGTAGCTCAATCGGATCTCTGTTTTATATTCTATTAATTTTAACTGCACTCCAATATTCTACAAAGGTAAGATTTTTTTTATTTAAAGACTTATCCAAACAATTAGATGAGTAAAAATGCTAACAATTTATTTTTCACCCGACAGTCTTTCATCATCCCAACATGTCACATCTGAAGAACATATTAGCATCAAACAGCTCTGATCTGTTACCCAGATTTGAGTTGGCCCAAAAGAAGATGCTCTGCGTGAAGATTGGAGATGTGGCTTATGGCTGTGATTCAAACCTTTGGCAGATGCAGATGACATTGTCATTTTACATAGCATCACTTGTAAGTGCCTAATTTCCGCATACTGCTATCATTTTTTTTAATTTTTTTTATTCACTATATGACAATGCAATGGTGCCAGAAATAAGTTTCTTTTGGCCTTGTTCGTAAAGATGATTGAAGTTTAAATCCTGGGAACACATGTTTAGCATGACTTCACTGACTGCAGTTCATTAAATGATATTTTAGAACACTTAATTAGAGCTAAGGGAAGTTTCACTGTTACTGTTGCTTATACTTAGGGTTAGAAGTTTCAACAAACCTCTAATTCTGAGCATTAAACATCAGTGCATCATTTGTGGTATGAAAATTAAATCATGTGGCTTATTGGCTAGAAATATGTTGTTAATTTTCTAAGCGAATGGGTGTATGATTTTCAGCTGCTGAATGATAAAACAGTAAAAGATCCATTAGGTTTACATTGATGGAGGGATTTGAAGCATATTTAGAGACTAGGATATCACAATCTGAGTTTCCAAATGTTATGCTAATTTTGCTTTAAAAAAAATTAGCAATGCATTTTTCTTTTTTTAGTCTTGTGATAGTTCCTCATGACTGACACAATTTTTCTTGCAGTAGTAGGTCAAATTGTTCCATTATACTTCCCTCCAATCGAGAATGGAGACCAGGCGGCTGGGAACAATAAGCCCAAGCGGTCACCAGCACGCTCTTTCTGGGAATAATTGCCAAAGGTTAGTGTCCAGTGTGTATTGTGGTAATTCAAGGGGCTTGACACCTTAACCACAACAGAAAAACCTCAACCACAACAGCTGTTTGGCTCAAATGGCCCTTCATTCCTCTGTTCTGTAGCGGACAGGCAATGTACATGAGGACAGACAACACTGCAGTGCATTTCAGGATAAACAGATAATCTCTTTATCCAAAGTACAAGAAAAAATGTTGAGCTTTCTCTCACCTTAAAAAAAAAAAAAAAAACAACAACAACAAAAAAACAAAGCTGTAGATTGTGCTTTTCAAAAGCAATAGCATGCACATTTTCCCCCACAGTTCTTTGTATCCTTGTCCTGTAAACATGGCAAAAATAAGCCTTTGATTTTAGGTTCAAAGTGAGAGCCGTACTGGACAAAGTCTCTCAGCACCCACCTCAAGCCCACAAGCTTGGCATTGACAATAAAGTGAATTTACTCAAAGCTATAGCCTACAGCTCAAAGTCAAAAACGCAAAAATTTTAGGTTTAAAATGCCACAATCCATCGCACAAAGTGCTTTTACAGTAAAAGAGAACAGAAATACACAATCTGATGTTCCCTGGATCACGTTAATTAGTTTGGATTTGCTGAACTTCAGTGGCTGAACTTTTCTTTTTTCAGTTCAAAGGAGCTTGTGAGGGACGGAAGATTTAGGGTCAGTTCATTTCTGAGAATTAAAGCACCTCCTCCTGTTCTCCCATCCCCCCCAAACACACTTTCAGACCGGCCCAAGTGTCCACTGAACTGCTTCTTTTAAGAGGACAGAGTGGCTTCTATTGCATGCACGCATGGCTGAAAAAAAGACATATTTTGACAATGATGTGAGCTAAATCATTTGATACAAAATATTTGAATCTGACTGGTCAATCACTGCATTCTGTGGTCAAATATTTTTGTGTAATGGCCTTTAAAATGTGACCAATTTCCTAGTGACTTTGCATGGTCCTAAACACCCTGTTTGTGTTTGACTTTACATATTTTATATAATCCAGAGTTTTAACAGATCTCTCTTTAAAGGTTAGCTCTCTTTCCATCTTTTTCCTCTCTTTCTTTCGTTTTCAAGCATAGAGCCGCTAGAAAAAGGATCACAGCCAATCCAAGGTCTTTTTTTCTGTTTGAACCACAGCCTCCTTTTTTTAGTGACCAATTACACCAAGGCTGGATCAGCACAGGTCCAAGTTGCCGCCTACAAGCTTGGCCTCACATGTGAGGACATACTGAACAAACACAACTCTGTGCCCAATAATAAGGCCACCTTTATTAAAGAATCCTTCTTAAACATGAGAAAAAAAAAAAAAAAAATATATATATATATATATATATATATATATATATATATATATATATATAAATCCTACTTTTGTCATCATCAGAGACCCTGGAGGCTTTTTGAAGTAAGCATTTGGAGTTGTAAGTAGTGAAGCCATAAGGAAGGCTACTTTTAATTGTTCGTGGTCATTCACTGCAATCACAGCCAGGCTTGTTAGCCGTCCTCTTTTTATGTTGGCCCATTGTTTGCCTCCACGCTCTGGAAATTTCGGATCAGTTTAGATGAATAAGTACCGAGTAGCTCTCATTTGCTATTGATTGTCACATAAGCCAAAGGCAGTTAAAAATAAATCCCTGGTGAACCAAATGAGGTGCAATTTGTTTGTTTCTCTTGAAGCTTGTAAAGTGGAACCATGTGAAACAGACTTGTATCTCTGAAGACTTTGCAAATAATTGGAAGTCTCAATTCCTGGTTGCCACGTTTCAAACATAATTACAAGTTGTAGGCATAGTTAGTTTTGTGTGATGTGGTTCTTTCATTTGCTTGCTGTTGTTTTCAGCCCCAAAATCAGCATCAATAAATTCAGTTTTATTTATTTACCCAACATAATGCCATGACATAAAACTAAAGACTGAACAAAAGCAATCTTTAATACCTCACATAACCTACAACACACTCTTGAAATGCATGATTGCACTTTAGTATATGGTTTGCAAAATATTTTTTTGGTTATGTTAAAATGTGCCATACCCTCATGCCTGAGAGTGTAATGCAGCTCACAGAATTGCTTTCTGATTTGGTGCTTGAGCAGAAATAGTCTGATCAGGTGGTCAGTGCTGACAGCAGTTGGGAAGTAATGATGCTGAAGACCTGGTGTGGATGAATTCTTCTTGACATGAACGCCGTCCAACAACACAAACTAACCCACACGGACAATGTGACTCCTTACTAAATCACCCAGTACTCCAGATGTATTTAACACATTCTTAATCAAACGTTAGATTGTAGACAATGTATAACGTATAATGTATAAGTTAGTGTTCATAAACGAGTGAGGTCTTTCAAGAATTTCAAGTTAATAATAAAACAATTTACGAAAAATATTTTTCAAGCTAATGTTAGTTCATTGTAATAACCTAAGTCAGTAGAGTTTTATTTTGTTTTAGAACTAACTGATTACTGACTTCATTTGTATTGATAAAAACATTTACATTTTTGGCTGAAATACACCTTTAAATAAGGATCAGTAAAACTGCATAGTCACTACAACAGTAGCTGGTTAGTGAAATAGCATCACTTTAGCAATGATGCTAAATAATTCAACTTAACATTCTTTAAGGTTCTAATGATTTACCAGGTGACTGCAGATTAAGGTAAACGACCCTGACAAGCTGATGGATGGTGTCTGTTTTCCTAAGACGTCTCCCTAAACACAGGGTAATGGTGTGTGCAGCAGCCAACGGCACTTCTTTTGTTTCTGCTCCATAATGACTACATGCAGGACAAACATAAAATCAGCTCTAGTAAACAACCTCTGGACCTTTTAGGAAGGTGTTCTGCATGAAACTCAGCGATAGGTATCTGCCACAGCAGACGGTGAATGTTCTGCATCTGTCTTGAAACTACCGGCTTACTGGATATCTCAAATCTGTACACTCAAAAGCACATGCTTAGATTAAGATTGATAATTTCCTTAAAGATTTACCTAGCTCCTCTTGGAGCTCTTTATATCTGCTCACAGGGGAACAAGCACAGAGATTGCGTGTAATAAGCCCTTGGATGGCTCTGACAATCAGGGCTTGATTGCTTTGCCTGGTCATAAGTGTGTTTGATGTACTGACCAAAAAGGCCAGAGCTGCTCTCTGATGCCTTGCCTCATCACGATATGAGCATTCAGCAATGTAAAAGTAATGGGGAACTCTTGTCTACCAGGCTTATGAAAGATAGAAACCAAATAACAAAAAACACAACAGGAAAAAGTGACTTATACATAATCTTTATGTTGTTGTCGAGGGCACATAAGCATGTCTTCTGAGAAACTGTATGAAAGAGATCTTATTGCTGGATACAACTTAATTAAAAGTGTCAGGCTATATAGAGGGTTTTTTTTCTATCCACAAGGAAAATCCAGGATCTTGGCCAATACGAAATGCCACACAATGCCAGCTTGGGGAAAAAACATGATTGCGTAACTGAAAACGTCTTGGTTATGTGTGTAACGCTCGTTCCCTGAAGTTCAGTTCCACTGACACTGGGGGGAGGGAGTTGTGGTCTCACTTGGGAGCTCAGTCATCTCTGAGTAGTAGTAGACCGAGAGCTGATCTGAGCTTCTAAAGCTCAGAGTGCGTTCCATATAGATGCGCAAAGAATGAACAGGACACAGCTATGCAAGGGCCTGATCTGCCTCCTCCAAAGGCAGTGCAAGTTCACCACCTGATCCCAAAAAGGGATGGTGGGAACTTTGGGCACATATCTAGGTTGGGGTTTCAGGATACTGTATCAGGACTGTATTAGGGTGTGTTGCAATTGCAGCAACATACACTTCAAAGTGTAGGGGGACAACCTCTGCTCCAACTTTTCTTGCAGGAAGGAAAGCATGATCCCAATCAGGGATTTCCGAGGGTCTTCCTGGTGAGAAGAACACCAATCAAAGAACAGACTCCACATCAAAGCATAAGCCTACCTTGTAGGGGGTCTCTAACTTGAGTGATAGTCTCTATCACAGCCTGTGATAGACCCCTTAAAGGGTTAGTTCATCCAAAAATGACAATTTGCCCATAAATTACTCACCATCAAGTCATCCTTGGTGTATATGACTTTCTTCTTTCAGTCTAATCCAGTCGGAGTTATAAAAAAAACAAGTCTTTGATTTTTCACGCTGTTTAATGGCACTCAGTGGGTGTTGCAGTGCATCAGTCCAAAAGAAGTGAATAAAAAGCGCTTAACCTTAATAAAAAGTGTCTCACACAGCTCCGGGTGGTGAATAAGGTCCTCCTTTAACTGTATTTAAAACCATTAAACCATTCTCCAACCTCCCAGAAGGCTGAGCTGTCACGAGAGTGCATAGGCTGCACAATTGAGCTCTCCTGGGATATGAACAGCAGAGTGACCTAAGCCACAAGATGACTCCAGAAGAGGAGATGGTGGGTGAATTGCGACAAGTGCCAAGTGTGTACTCCCAGATGAGCACATGCTTGTCTACGAGCAGTGGTCTAAATCAGTGTAGGGCAAGTAGTACTGCCAGCAACTCCAGGCAATTTATATGCCATTGCAGCCGAGGTCTTGTCCAGAAGCCTGAAGCTGCATTCCCATTGCATACAGCGCCCCAGCCCATTCTGCAGGCATCTCTTGTAACAACATGTCTACAGTATATTCTTAGGACATATGAAGAATATATGTCTATTTTCTGACCACGGGCAGAATATCCAGTGACAGATCAGGGTAATAACCACCCCGTGTGTGAGAAAAGAGATGCTCTGCATAAGGTAGAGCTTGCTCTTCTCCCAGTTGATTCCAATCCCCCCAACTGGCTGAGGTGCCTGAGCACCAAGTCCCTGTTCTCTCACAACACATCTCATGAATGAGCTTATATTAGTCAGTTGTTGGGATAGTTAAGGTTTTGCATGCCCCGCTCCCACAATGGGGACTACTACGACCATACACACATGGGGAGACAGGGATGGCCGAAAGGGGAGGATCTTGTACTGATATGCTTGACTTTAGAAAGCAAACCGAAGGAACTATTTGTGTCTAGCCAAAATAGTTACATGGAAGTACGCGTCCTTCAGGCCGACTGCTGCAAAACACTCCTAGGACTGAATACAAAAGAGAATGCATTTCTGCATCGCCGATGTCTCGGGGATGCTTCAATGTCATCTTAGAAGACTTAGCGACACCCTGAGAAGCCTTCCTGAGGTGTCGAAGAATCCTTAGATGCAGGCCAAGGTGGAGCAGATGTTGATCCCACAGGGGGTGCCCTCAGTTACGGGCAGACAAAGAGCTGGGCTCCGACAGCCTGGTGGTAACAAAATCACACAGAGGCAAGATGTGTTTGATGGCTTCCGTCTGCTTCTGGACTGCCGAGAACTGATAGGCAATGTCCTCGACAGTGTTGCGGAAAAGACCAAAAATGGACTTTGTCGGCATCCCACATCACAGCCGGAGATGGCATTCCTGGGCAACAAGGTATACATCACCTGACTCCTATTGGGAGTGGCTTGGCATGCAAATTCCACTCTGCAATTCTCATTGGGCTTTTTTCATATTACTCAGAGGTGATTACCCAAGAGAGACCCTACCACCACCATAACAGTGTCAGTGTCGAAGCAACATTGAACGTGACTGACTGAAAGGAAAGAGATATTTGTCCCTGTGGCATGAATTAAACGGTCTGCACATATCCATGAGAATAGAACAGAAAAGAATCCAATACAATTTCAGAGTAACGTTTTACAATAAGGACTTATTTCTTATTTTTGCTCTTAAAAATATATTACCAAATGTTGAAATAAGGAATAGTTCACCAAAAAAAATTAAATTTGCTCACTCTCAGTTGTGATGTTTTTATTAATGAATGAATGAATGAATGAATGAATGGATGAGGCATTTTAATAGCGCTTTTATTGTGTGTTGCTGTACACCTAAATAGCTTTACAATAATTTGAGTGTCTCTCCTCAACCACGACCAGTGTGCAGCATCCACTTTGCAAGTAAGGAACAACACTGATATTTAAATCAGTGCACTTTTACGAAGACAGTATTTTCAGTCTGATCTCACCGCAATTCGTACATATTTTATGAGGTTACTAATTCGTATTAAATCATACAACCTCACTCATACAAATTGATACGATTTCTGCTAAATTGTAAGTATTTTATGAGTTGCACAATTCTTATGCATTTGTACATGACCTACACCTAACACCGCCCCTAATCCTAAGCATCACTGGAGTCTAGACAAATCGTATAAAATCATACGGGTGAGGTCGTAAGAATTAGCCATCTTGTAAAATATGTACAAATTGGTTGTGAGATAGCATTGGTATTTTTTGAGTGCTTTCAGATTCCTGCTAGTTCTGTTAAAATAAATATATTATACATGTGTAATTAGAATTAACAAAGCAATGATGTCATATTCACTTATGTCATAACATTATCAGGAATTGTGGACTATACATGCACTTTCAATAGGAAGTTGCAGTAAAACAGTTTTACAGTACAAAGTCTTCTCATGGGCTCCAAAGTGTATATGCCCCCCCCCCCCCCCCAAGTTTTCTTTAGTATCTAACATATTTAGATTATAAATCTTTGAGAAAACCTTTGCATATTTGTGTCTGGTGATGGATTGTGAAACTTTAGACTGCACATTTTTTAAATTAAGTGTCTCTCAAGCTGTTGTGATTTCTTTCAAACAGACACGTCCTCACTCTTTGCTGACCAGTAATTTACAACCACATAAATAATGCTTGTAATGTTTAACCAAGCACAAAATAATTGCATTAAAAAAGGCAAACTCATCCCATATATTTTGTAAGGATCCACTATTATAGCTGATTAACACATAGGCATTTTCTGGCAGATGTAACAATAGAGAGGCTGTTGTTTGGGGTGTTTAGATTTAGTCATTAGTCATGTTCTTATCATCATATGCTATTATCTTGCATTGCATAATTGCATGTTAGTATAGAAGCCAAACCAGGTAAACATTATGATTACAGCTTTAAATGGTTGTCTGGTGCCCATGACTGCCCTGATTACCACTGACTAACAGATGCAGATTACGGGAGTGAGGTAAGCTGTGCCACTTTTTACATAAATTCTCCTCTAGACAAGGAGAATGGTGCCATGTCAAGGGGAACAGCTGTATTAAATGTGAATAATTTTCAGTTAAAGCACAAAAATGAACACAAATGAGTTGTTTATACCAAAACTATCCCAGTCTAACATGTAATCTTGCTGCACATTCCATTTTCTTAAATGCTCCCTACCAGCCAGGATATGTTTTAAATTTCAGGAATGCAGTTAATTGTTTTTACAAACATAAAATTATTTATGCAAACTCATGTTTCCTAATTCTTAGAAAACAAATTTAGAAATAAACATTTACAAATACGTTGTATTGGACTCGTGGAACAAACTAAGGCGCTATTTTCCCACATTCTCACCAACAAGGTTAA
The DNA here is from genome assembly GCF_023724105.1 of Carassius gibelio. Classification (NCBI taxonomy): domain Eukaryota; kingdom Metazoa; phylum Chordata; class Actinopteri; order Cypriniformes; family Cyprinidae; genus Carassius; species Carassius gibelio. Next base: position 23,072,447 of record NC_068390.1, read on the forward strand.
AGAAATATGAAATGTTGATCCCTGTTTGCAGTTCCTCCAACTGTGCGTGTCAATACACAATTCTGTGGAGACAATCCTTCCTTATTTTCTTTGAAAGGTGGGACTCTTTTCATCTGCTTATTATTATTATTATTATTGGCAGTTATTTGGATCCAGTTTCAATTCTTTTTAACAACACCCTTGTAATATTATCGCCGGTATTTAGATGAAAAGCTTTCTATCACTGTTACCACTGACACATTTTACCCAGATGTAATTTTGACACACTTTTCTCCATTTTTTTTTTTATATGCAAGAAAAATGTGATATATATATTTTTCTTCTTAAAATGCAGTATATACAGTATACACACATTCATTCATTCTTTTAAGAAACATGAAAACAACCAATATTTATGTACAGTATAGCTGGATTTGTTTAAGCCACTGTTTGCTTGCACATAAGCATTGTGCTATGTTTAAATATAAGTTTTGGAAACCCATTTCCTTTCACAAAAATAGTCCTTTCAGACAAGAATATCACGTAAGACAACAGTTACCATCCGGTTTGTAGATGACTTATAGTTTACCACCAGTCCAACCAGTTGATATTAATATTACATTTCACATTTTATGGCCATTTTCCGCAGACTAATTCTCCAACAGCTGCACCATTAAATGTTCAATCACTCATGCCGTTCTGTGCAATAAAAAGAGCTGTGAGGCGAGATGCGCCGCGGGCTTGCGGTGAGGGTGACACACGGGAAGACCCGCTGTGGGCTGACGGAGTGGCATTCAACTCTCCCAGGCTTGTTTCTGGCTGGCCACATTTCCAAAGCCCAGCTCTCCCAGCAGGTGATATGGGTAGCTACTGTTTATTAAGCTGTTTTGTGGGCAGTAAAATGCAAGAAGTGGCCTATTAGGCCTTGACTATGTCTGACAGACTGTGGCCAAACAGTACACTAATTACTGCATATAAACACTTTAATTTCATTACTTATCGCTGAGCCCAGCAAAAAGGAAAGACATCATTTGTTCAAATCAACCAATACCAGTCATGTAAATCATAGTTTACTCTCCTTCCATTTGTCCAATTAGGCGCTCCTAGCTTGAGCTCAGATGAGAAGCTGAGACGCACGTTTGCCTACTAACCTGTGTCAACTTGCTAAAATAAATTCAAGTCTGACCCATTTTTCATAAATATTTCTTTCCCATGATATGATGACATGAGACATCATCTTTTTTTTTTTTTTTTTTTTTTTTTTTTTGTAAATGCATGGGAACAGACACGTTAAAACCATGTGTATGCCTTTAGATCCATTTAAATGTGTTATTGGCAAAACATGGAACACCCACAAAGTCAAATAGCATATAATTTAGGAATTATAACTCATTATATTTTGTCTGGGTTTAAGTGATTTTACTTAATCGTTTATGATTATAGCACTATAGCACAATACTATTAATCAGAAGCAAATGTTGTGGTTGTTTGGGGGTTAGACGTCCATAATAATTTAAGAAAGTGTGTGCCATTGCATAATATTAATGCAGTCATACACAAGATGGCACCTTTGTATGAAACACGGATATGAGAAACGTGAACGTAGAGCCGGTTTAGATTTTCGGACTGATATACAGCATTGCCATGGACAACAATGAATGTTACGGAATTGCTGAACACCATGACTGACCAATCAGAATCAAGTATTATGAAGCGGCATAATAAGAACACTCAAAGTGAGTTTCTTGATATTACAATAATAAGAATATTTTTCATAGAAAGATGAGTATTTGCACTGAAAAGTATGACGATGACGTAAATTACTTAAAATACTTATGGAACAGCCCTGTGTCATCTTATTTAGTGTCTTGTTAAACTACACTGTTGGTGGTTAGTGCTGCACATTTTTGCCAATTTCATATGCCTTAAACCATATAACAACTGTAATGAATTCAACCCATAATATGGTCATATTTTGATTTGTTAAACCAAAAAAGACAAAAACATGTCCAGATTTCCAAATACAGAATGTCATATAAAAGTACTTAACCTTGAAGAGATCCACACATAGGTTTTGACAGACAGGAAGGAAGGGCATAACATTGGAAGTAATAGAAGAGCCAAATTAAACACTTGTCTGGTGCTGTTGGATTTTGCTATTGTTACCACTTGGTAACGTTTCCAAAGGCTTTGAGACCATATCCACAAAAATGAGAGCTTTATAAGCAAAAGAGAAACTGTACACAGTACGTTCAGACTCAACTCAGATGATAAACTTGTTTCTTTATGGGAATCTGTTTATACAGCCCTGTAGACCAACATCTCAATGGAGGTTCTTCATTAGTAAAAATGTTCTCCCAGGTGAGCTCATGGCTTCAAATGAGCATGACTCAAGCACAACACTTGCAGGCATCGGCATTTAAATGATGTCAGCTTCATCTGAGTATCCAGCTCGGACTTCATTGCTTCTGGGTTGCCTGTCTAATAGCCTCTTTAGCAGAAATAATTGTAATATAAATAGGCTTCGCTGATGAAATACATACTTTTGCATTTAAAGGTGTTCCTTTTAAAGCCTTCATAATAGCATTCAGAGCTTGGCACTCTGTTTAATTATGTGTCAAACTCTTTGTTGCCAGTATTACAGAGCCAGACTCAGAGACGTGCAAAGCAGAATTGGGTTGCATAGGAACTGAATTCCTCCCACGGACTCATGTGGTGAAAATTTTAAAAAGCGTTTAGTTGTGTGGTTTGGAGAGCGTGTCTTTTTGATGTTTTTCTCTTTGTCTTGTGTTTCGCAGTATTTAAAATGGGAACATTGTGTCTATGCTAACGATAGACACAGATCATTTGTCTGCTATAACCTTAAAAAAAAAAATATCCAAACAAGTTCAAGTTCACCGCGAGAACAGTGACTCAAGTTGAGCTTGTATGGTTTCATTAATGGAGGTTTATCACTATTGCTCTCCTTTGGGCACATGTGAGATTTTAGACGTTCATTATGAGCTATGAACCTTGTGGACGAATGAGGGGGCAGCTGAGGGCAGGGCTGCTCTGAAGGCATTTTCTTTCAACTGTTTGAGCCCATTACCCTGTCCTCAACACAACCCCGTGCAAGAATCTGCATCAAGCCTTAATCCACTGTGTGCTGCACCAGAAGCTAAGCGTGCTTCAATATCATCTCTTTGTACTATTTACAATAGGGGAAAATTGTGGAATTACAGTATCTGTTCTGGCTTGGATCTTTAGCTTCGCATTCATCCTAAACATTTTCATGTGCTTTTTGTCGGTTAGTAGCTCTTAAATGTTGCGGGAATTGCAGATTAAAAACAAAAAGCTAGCAGGGATATCAAAGTCCACTCTGCTTAGCTCGATGTTGTGCCATGTCCAAGCTCCTACTAAGAGCAGCCCGTTCCGCTGTGAGCTGATTGCTAATTAGCACCCTGTTCATTTTGTTTGTTGTTTTTGCTTGGCATGGTTAACTGTGAGCTCTTTCTGCTTTGACTATGCAGAAACTCTTCCTAAATTCTATTGTTAGGTAGCACCTAAATGTTTGCCTGCTAACAACTGCAGTCTGTATATAACATTTTTGCATCATACTTCTCATTTGATGTAGTTTTAAGGGATTTTTGCACATGGGGCTTTCAGGAACACACATATCTTTTTATCAGTCTCTTTTTCTTATTCCCTGTCTGTAATGTAGAAGCTTCTCTCACTTTTTTTTTCTGAACAAGTTGACATTTGGCAAAAAAAAGAAAAGAAAACAAACCTTATCGATTCAGCCTTCACATTATTATTCTATTGTGTGTTGGTTGAGTCAGTTTACTTTTTCCAGGGTCCCTGCAGGTCTTTCAAATGACTTAAATTTTTTTAAATGTACAGTAGTACAGTACAGTTCAGGTCAATTAAGGACAGAACAAGAATCAAAATATGTCCTAATGTGATTATTAAACTTCAAAAGTTGATGATTTAATAAATATGCTGCATGTTCAAAGCCAAAACATGGATTTGTTGGTTATTGCATCTCTTTAAACCCATTAATATTGTCAACCTTTAATTTATTTACATTGTAATATTAGTACATAAAATAACATTTCAATACTGTATGTACATATTGAATAAAATATGTCTTAAGCACTTGTTGAATGTGTGTTGCAGCTTATTTAATTAAGTAAAAGAATCTTATATGACTGTCTTATTTTGAGATTGTATTGGGTTTCTTCTTTATGGACATACAATATTAATTGTATTTAAAAGGGTCTTTAAAAGTATTAGATTTTTTAAACTTTTTAAACAGATACCCTGTTTACATTGCAAAGATTTTGAATATTTCTGTTATCTGAGTTATTAAACTAAACAATTAGTGAGAATACACTACAACGTATTAACAAAAAGTAGCTCAAACTGCATTTACATTATTTAAATAGAAAATATAATTTTAAGGTAGCAGCATTCAAGTTCCATCTGAGATTTAAATTAGGTAATCATTTATTTTTTATTCAGATCATTTAAATGAACAGTTCAAATATCACTAAAGTGAATCAGGCTCCCCGAAGCTACAGTACAAGAGCATTCTGGGGGAGCATGTCTGATTTTTGTTATGTGATGAGAACACTCAAAAAAATAGGCAAGTTCATTTGAAGCAGCTTCTGAATCAGGAAAAAGGAGAACTTTTTCCTCTGACGGGAGCAACGGTGGCCCCTGCCTAAAAACAGTATGTATTCATCCCTGAATCTGTAAATTTAAAAAAGAGCCATGTGATCTGCAGACGGAACAAATGTGCACCCGTGTACAGAGACAGTTCGGATGTGAGATAACACAGACGTTTAGAAGACAGCCGAGGAAAACTACTATTCCTCATGAGTTTAGCAAGCTGCAGTGTTACATAAATGAGGAAACCCTCTTTCAGGGAATTGCAACCATCCTCTGTTCTCAAACAGCCATTCATCAAATCCTTTTTATATTACAATGCACACTTTGGTACATAATCAAACGCACAGTCAACATTGTCTGTTTTTACAAACACAGTGGTTTGGGAACCTTGTATGCACTAGCAGGGAAAATTAAACAAGAACAGTTTAGGAAGTTTGCGGATATGCACTTATGTTTGTTTGTTGAATATGTCTATAGCAGTTAAACGAGTGCTATGTCATCCTTCCCAAGTTTTTTTTTTTTCTGTCTTAGCAACTCACATATGCCTGAGGAACACACGTTTCTGCTGATTTCGGAGTTCCTCAGCATCTGAGAGCACTACTGCCTTGGCAAGTGTGCAGCCAGCTAAAGCGAACATACACAGCCTCGTTTTTACAAGGTTATTAGTTTCTTTAGCATTCCTGATGCGATTGCAAACATGCTTGTGAATTCTTCTGGAGAAGGAGAGCCAGTGAAGTGGAGGTACGATCAAGAGCCGTATAGCTTAGAAGGAAAACCCAAAAGCGTATAGATTCTCACAGGGCTCAAATGTCATGAACAGCGGTAGTGCGGCATGTCAGGTAACAGGAATAACATTATTCTGAATCCAGAAGTTTCCACAAATAACAGGAAAGAGCCCTCGTGAGTGCATGGTCTAAATTTTGAGTACATTTCTTTGTTTTCTTAATTTCATATATTTCCAAAATTCAAAAAATGTGCATTAGCATAACAAATTTATCATGGAGCAAATTTGTCATCACAAAGAACACTATCAACAAAGCTATTAAAAAAATGAAGCTAACTATATTTATTAACTATCTGTTATTTTAAAATTAATAGAAAGTATCAATAACATTTTGTTTGTTTAGAACAATTATGATTTTGTTTTTTGTTTTTCAGAAATGTGCTTATTTTGCATTTTTATTCCACTTTTAATTCAATTACAAAGTTGCATAGTAATATAAATAAATTTATATGAAAAAATAAAGTAAATAATTCAATAATTCAATTACATTTTGTTTAGACATTTAATTTACCTTGAAAGCTTTGTTTTTTTTGTTTTTGTTTTTTTAAAGGCTGTACATACTACTACTACTAATCATCATTATTATCATCATCATACTCATCAAAATAAATTTAACTTAATGTGTTACTTTTTAATGCAAATTATCCTGAAAATGCATGGATAAATATCTAGTTTTTTGTTGTTGTTTTGGGGGTTATGCTGTTAATGGCATTTTATTGAGAGGTTATCCTGACCCACTGACTCTGATAGATCACCTTCATGTTTCTTCTCTCTTAACAGCTATTTTTAGCATCTACAGCAATCTAAAATTATAGCTAGGGCAAATACATATCGCCAAAAGAGCAGTGCTGAAAATGATTCAGACTGCTGCATTCTTTGAATAGATGCTGGTTACAGTCAGGCGAATGAAATATATCTTATTCCCCATTCTTAAAATACTCCTGGCTTGATTTTCCCGATTTGGACCTCTCAGTGGAAAACCGGGGCGCATCTGGCTAAATTTAGAGTAATGACCGTAGTCGACATATCAAATATTTTGCCGTAAGTCAGAGCTGGTGGGGTAGTGAGGGGAAAAAATGCAGAGTGCCGTTTCAGGATGAAGCATGGAAATATTTTGCTTATGCCAGTCAACCCGCTATTGACTTTGGATGCAGGCTGTGCTGCATAGTTTCTTCTCTCCTGACCTCTCTGTAACCGATGGTAAATCTTATAATTTTAGCTTCGGTATGGACCCAGCATGCCCTTCTCTCTAAACCCCATCCACCTAAATTAGAGGTGTCTTACAGAGTCCCAGGGAACTTTAAAGTCTCTGGTTGAGACGCTCAGGAGCAGGCCACATTTGAAAATTTAATGGCCCTGACACTTGGACGGGTGGGCCTAAGTGCTAGCTCTATCTAAACAAAGGTGGCACTGGGTTACAGAGAGTGGAGTGGACAGTGGCAGGGCTGCTGTATAATGCGTCCCACATGGCCAACATCCTGCTCCAACAGCGACACATATGGCAGAACCTCATGTTCCTTAAAAAAGAGACACTGTATTTGCTCTTTCATCAAGGCCTTTGCTGATTCACTCTGGACAGACACAGAGTTTGCTGTTTGGAATATGCTGCATGTGCATATGTCATGTTGCTTGTTCTGCTGCTCGTGTTCTGGATTTGCACTTCTTTCTTCCTAATTCTCTTCATCTGCCTCATTTAATTTACATGCATTCCAGAGTGTCTCTGTCTGCTTTCTGAAGTTGCGCTCTGTTCTTGATATCTTTACTAACATAACAGCTAAATAACTGTATTTTCTATTCTTCCCTGCATATTATGATATTTAGTGCTGTCTTCCATTTCTTATTGAGCTTCTGTCTGTGTTTTGAGTCAGACTGACGTCTCTTCCTCTGTCTGTGGTATTGAGGGAGCAATTGAGGGAACTGAGACTGTCATGCGCTGCTCTCCGACTTTAAATGTCTGGAAGACAGCTTTAAACAATAAGCAGTTTATGTGCCCTGAAATGAATGAACATAAAATTATGGCTCTGTGTGCTTGTGCGTTGAGTGGGAGCAAAAGCATTCGGAGGATATATAGACTGTTGGAGAACCAAACTGCTTGCAAGCAATCATCAGTCAGTATTTATGTATACTACATTGCTTTCATTTTCTGAAGAAGCTGGAAGCTGTGGACAGCTGTGGGTGGTTGCTAAGGTGTAAGATTTTTGCTTTGTGGGTTGTTAGGGCATTGCTAGGGTTTTAGGGTGTGATTTACCTGGGCATTGTTATGTGGGAAAATGACAAAAACTTTTTTCTTTTAGTGCTTGCATATCAGAAACTCCTGGTAAATTTGTAAGCTTCAGTACGTTGCGATATTTTCCATGGAAGGAAACGGCAAAGCCTGCAGTCAAATGCTTCAGGTCTTCCTGCAGACTTCCTGTTGGTACCACAGAGGCCTAACCTAACAGGGAGGAGCTCATATGGCCTACGGGCAACATAAATTCACTTTGAATAAACAGCAAGGAATTAAAATGAGGTAATATATGAGGTGTGACTGAGACTACTGACAATGTCAGCTAATGATGTAGTGAGAAATGAGAGAAAGAGAGAGTTAACTCATCTTGCTGACAGAGAGAGTCTATTAGGGCTGAGTTCATCTGACACTGTGCATGTTCTCCAGCTTACTAGACATGTTTGGGAGCTGCTCGTCTATGTTTAATAAAACCACAGCTTTTCTCTCAGCAGTCCCGGTCAATCCAGCAGTGGAAAATTTCAAAGAAAAATGTGACGAGGACGAATCCAATTTCTAACCGCACGGAAAGCTGAGACACCATTTGGGATTGGCAGCTCTCGCCATTGTAAAATTGGAAGCATCCTATTGTTTTGCTTTGCTTATGCTTATATAAACAGCAGGGATTGGGCAGGTCTCTCAGGAAACATGACTGTGCATGATATCCACAGAGCCTTGGAGGTGCAAAGCGGCCAGTCCGTGAATGTTGACCAGCTACAAAGTATTGCATATTTTTCACACCCTGCGTGTTTGATAGCCCGCATTCCACTGCTCTAGCTGAGCTCCAGGAAGAGTCGGACCATTTGCAGGAATTGCATGTGATGTTTTCACGTACCTTTACCCAGAACCGCAGCCATATAGCAGCAGGAGAGAGATGCATGCAGAGATTTAATCAAAATTCAGATCTAAGTGCTTTCTGGAAGATGATCATCACAGAAACGATGCCTTTTAGAATTACGGCTAAAATTCACCAGAACATTTGATGGAAACTTGCTCTACATGGATATAGAGGGTGAATGGTATATTTCACATTTTGAAGGACATGTCATTAAAAAAATAAAGTCTGGTGGGTGTCCCATTTAAGATGTTACGAGAGAAGCACAGCAGCAGTTTTATCAAACATGGCCGACATCATATAACAATGCTCAATGGCCATTTTTAGTCAAACTTTAACATGAATTCCCAGCACCACCCAAGAGTTGTGGTCTGGGTGGCAATATGGGCACAGAAAATGTAGCTCACCCACTGAGGTTTCCAGTTGTCTGTGGGCAGAAGCAAAAAAAAAAAAAAAAAAAAAAAACCCATCCCTTCAGTGCTTTCACTGATGTCCATTCTGTTTTATTGCTGAAATGTTATGCGGTACTAATGTTGATGGAATTATTTAAATCGAGAAAATATATGTATATACTAATATACATATAAAATACCATTCAAAAATGTTTTGGTTTTTTTTTGTTTTTACAAAAGAAATGAATACTTTTATTCAGCAAGGGTGGATCAGCAGTGACAGTAAAGGTATTTATAATGTTACAAAAGATTTATATTTCAAATAAATGCTGTTCTTTTGGACGTTCTATTCAACAAAGAATATAGAGATAATCTTGGATTCCACAAAAATATTAAGCAGCACAACTGTTTTCATCACTGATAATAATTTTCAGCAGCAAATCAGCATATTCTAATGATTTCTGTAGGATCATGTGATACTGAAGACTGGAGAAAATGATGCTGAAAATTCATCTGTGCCATCACATGAATAAATTACATACTATAATAGAAAACTGTTATTTTAAATCGTAATAATATTTCACAATATTGCTGTTTTAACAGTGTTTTTAATTCATGTACTCTATGTGTATATGAGACACTGGGCTTCAATAATTGTTTTGTTGTTGTTGTTGTTTTTGCACCAGCTGATTCCTTTCTTTTATCTTGTCCTGCCTCTGGTATATGCAATAGCATTGTGTTATAAATGTGGTTTAAAAAGATCTGCATTAATTAGCACTAGATCAAAGTCTCCTGCTTTTTTTACGTTCTTCTGCTCTAACCACATGTGGTCCACAGACTGGGCCCAGGCATATGGTTTTATTTAGCTTTGTGGAAAGGTTAAATAGGAAACTTGGATAAGAGAAAAGGCACTGAATCTTTTTATGTGATGAAATTTTGAAAGTTTCTGGGGTATTTTAAAACATACATGTAAAAACTTATCAGTCTTTTGGTTTGCAAGTCGGTCTTGGCGTATACAGATCTTGGCCGTTACACTGCATTTGTCTGTTTAAACACAGTGGTTTGTGTTAGGCTAATTCTCTTGGATAAAAAGCCTGCACCAGACTCTTTAACCCCTTACTAGTAACCCCCCTTTTTTGGCATGGAGACCGAAATTACATACCCAAAATAAAAAGGTTTCTGCTCATGATTCTTTCTGACTAGATACATAATCAACCTTTGTTCACAAAGCTGACACTTTAAAGTTTACTGTTCAGGAATCAGAATCACTCAGACTGTTATGATAATAGAGATATATAAGCTCAAACATAAAAACAAAAATAAAAATATTAAAAACATATGTTTTAAATGTATTTAAAAAAATGTTGATGTAGGAAATGAGTTTGAAAACACAGTGTAGCTAAGGCCACAAGTCTTCCAAGACTTCATAAAAAATTTCATAATCGAATCTGTAAAACTGTGAATTTTATGAAATATTTTCTAAGGCCATGTCATGTGTGTTTTTAGAGAAGGCTAATCAGATTGATTTATGGCCCTTGTCATCTCTGTAAGATCTCACATGTAAACTTTCCTGTGCTCTTTGTGTATGTTTCACTGTTGAAAACTGCCCGAATCATGATTGTATTGTTCTCACCAAACGGTTCTTTCACACCTCCGCCAAGTATGACACATTATCCGCATTATTCTTTTATCATTATTCTTTTGTTTTTATTCCACCTTTATTAGCCTTGATTGTGGTTTTTCAGGCTTTACAAAGCAACAAAGCAGCGATCTCACTTCAGTCTCTCTTTGCATTTAGCCCTTATTTATCAAAAGTCTTACTATAAAAATACAACAAAACATTTTCTTACGACCTTACGTGAATTATTGAGACAAAAATGCATTATGAAGAAGAAAAGCACCTGCTATTAGTAGCATTGGTGCTAACGTTAGCATCAAGCTACATCTGACAATTTATGAAATTATTAGTACACTTTTACTCAAAACTCACTTTAAACCCCGATCGAGTGTTTATAATAACTTCCTTTAGCGATCAGGGGTGGAATTTGGTCGTTTACTGTTGTAAAAATATGTTATTTGTAGCCTTTTTCATCGCTGCACAAGTTAGCATTTCCGATGTACATTTTCGATTTTTTTTATAAAAACGCCCCAGATCTCAAGAAATTCTCATACCAAGCTTTACTATCGTAATCGCGGCTTTATTATTCGGATATTTTGTGTGTACAGAGGTGTTTCAGTGTTGTTTTGGCCAGATAACTACCAGGAAGTGTGCAGGAAGCATGTGACACGATGGGGCGGTGTCCAGATATGAAACTCTAAGATTGATGTTTGAAAGACCCAATCAGAGTCTGAGTCACACACCGCACGAGCTGTGACTACTGCACGCTAGAGGTGTGCGATACCGCTAGATTTGGTATCGATCCGATACCAAGTAAATACAGGGCCAGTATCGCCGATACCGATACCAATACCGATACTTTTTAATAATTAAGGTGGATGCGTCTTCAACCTAAATCTAAATGAATTTTCATGACTTTTAATTTTTTTTGTGATTTGCATTTTGGGTTATTAATCAGTACTACAAAAGCTTTTGTTCAGAAACAACTTTTGGTTACTTCTGATTTATTTAAATAAACAAAGTTACAAAATGATTACTTCACAAATATAAAAAATGTAAAAACAAATTCTCTTTTCAAGTAGCATGCTAATAAATAAATGTTTCTCCTCTTTAGTTCACTTCTTTTCAGGATTTTTTCTTAAAGTCACAACGTTTTACTTCACAATGTAAAACAAATTCTTCTTATACAAAATTCCTGAAGCCGACATCTTCCACTATGGAAAGAGGCTGCATGTCCTTCACAATCATTTCTGATAGGCGCCGTGTAATATCCACTGCTCTTGGAGAATCAGCTATTGATAAAATAATAAAAATAATTAAGTCTGGTGCACATCTAGGTGAAGTTTAAATATAGAAACTAGTATCACTGTCACTACACAAAAAGGGTAGATCGGCCTGAAAATACAGCCATACAACGCTCCTCTTTCTCTCCGCCTCTGACTGACTGCTGTTAGAAATGCGCGACTGAGCGGTGCGCGCGCCTGACTGCTGGTGGTAGCGCTAGTGGTGAGTCACGTGACGGTACAACATAGGAGAGGGGGCGGAGAGCAGTGTCGAGGACGAGCAGCACTCTTAAGAGCTTGCTCTGCTCTGTGACAGCAGCAGCATTTTGACAAACACGGCCAGGTCGCAAAACGAGAGAAACTGACACTTAAGTATCGATATTTTCCCGTTGGTATCGATCAATACCGATACCAAGGTTGGTATCGATATTATCGATATTAGTATCGATCTGCCCACCTCTACTGCACGCACACAGAGATCGCTGGGAGAGGCTGTTTATCATCTGATCGCGTAAATCCGTGGAAAATGAATAGAAATGACGATTCTGTCTGAAGAAATATGAAGTAAACATCAGTAAATATATCCATATATCTCCGCAGATATGCATCTTTGGTCTGTAAATCCTTATTGACGCTGTTCAGTGAGTCTATGTGAACACAAATAAACCGCTCTTGACGTGACTTTATATGAGTGAGTTGTGAATTTCTATTCAAAATGTGGCATAATACGGATTTATTATTTTGCACTCCTGACATAAATCACTAAATATCTGTCACTGCAACAATGTTTTATCAAAATATTGGTCAAATATCGAAGCTTGAGTCTTTAAACTTTCCATTGATGCACAGTTTGTCCAGATGAAGTAAGACAGTGATGTTTAATGTGCTGTGAAAGTGAAACAATAATAAACTGGGGCCGTCAGCGATGTTTGCACGCAAAGGGGTTAAGATGCTGGCACCAGACAAATTGCAGTGCATTTTGTCTTTTTATTTATATATTTATTTAGTTTGTAAGCCTCTCCTTGGGTGTAAGCAAAAATGGGTAAGTGCATATTGGAAACACAGTTTGAGCATTAGTGTGGTCAAATAAAAGAGTTTGACTGAGACACAAATACAAAATGACAAAGAAAAAATCTTTATTGATTAAATTTATTTTTTCACAGATTTGATTAATGTCCGTTTTTGTTTGATTTCTCATTTTTTCCACTGTCATGCGCACAGTACGGAATGACATTACATCAGTGTTGTTGTGATTTAAAACCCAATTTGTGCTATTCACCAGATGCAAAATCTTGCCTTAGCCACTCAATGTCCCATACCCAAGGATTCTGTGAGAGCACTGTTAAAGTATAGTGATTTGGTTGTAAAATAAATTAGTTACATGCATAACAGAGAACTTTTAGTCAATTTTGCATCAAATAACAACTCTAGCCAAAATCTCAGTGCAAACACCGTTGTAGCTGAAAAATCCATGAGCCTCTGCAAATGAGTACCAATATACTATGATGCACAATTAGAAAAATCAAAACAAAGAATGAAATTTCATCTACTAGTGTTTGGTAGTTGTGGAGCTACGCTGGCATATATCTCTTAATATAACTGACTAAATATTAGTCCAGCTCTAAAAAGCAGTCTTCTAAAAAAACCTCACATTTATGACATAGTTAGTTTGATTTACAGTACTAAAACTCTATCTCTCAAGCAGCAATGATTACATTGAGTTAAAAAGGTCATTCACTCCAAAGGTAAGACATTAATTCTACTTATTCTAATTCAAAACTAATCCATTCCATCTGCCCTTAAAAAGAAAAAAGAAAAAAAAAGACTTTTAAAAAAGAGAACAAAAATAAAGCCTTTCTCTCCCACACTATTTAGGAAAATTTCGGTAAAAATCAAAATGCAGAAAAGAAAATCAAGCCGTGTAACAGTTGGTACAGCAACTCAGTCAACACATAGACATTTCCGTTTCATACCACCACCCAAAAAAAAAAAACAACATATATCATCAAATAACAAAAAAATGACACCACATAAATTCAAAGTTTATCAGGAAAATGACAGTCCACTGTGATTAATAAAAAACAAAAAAACAAAAAAAAAACATATTTGCTGATGGATGTATTGCTGAAATTTGGGTTGTTGTCAATAAATATGCCCTTGGATGGTATTAATTATGTAGACATAACCTTGAGTAGTAGTCAATTTTCATCTAGTGGTGGATATCCTGTTAATCGTTATGAATAAATAAATATTAATTCATGACTGCGAACACCCTGTTGGACAATGTGGATTTGAGGTCATGTGAACAAGTGACGTAATAACCGGCACTGACTGTAGTTGGGGTTAAAACACAAATCTACATCTACTATAGGAGTGCAACTTGTGAAAATGGAATCGTTATGTGGCATTTTAATAAACCAAATACTGACAAGCACGACAAAATCAATCACATTACCAAGGCATATTCTGGTGGGCAGAATTGAGAGACGCGCCAGGTTTGGCCCTACTTGTGCCCCTTCGAGTCCCCCCTGGCTGTTCAGTTGTTAGAGCTCTGATAGTTTCAACATCTTTATTAATGAATAGTACCTCCAGCAGTGTGAGTAATTTTATGTCTCTGCATCGACTAGAGTCTAGAGTGAGGAACTCGCGCGGACGAAGCCCCGCCCCCTCATTACAGGAAATGAACACGTCTCATTGCCCGTGCCAGTCCTCTAGGTTCGTGACGTGGCACCAAGCCGCACAGCTAGACGTCCAGATCATCAGGCCTTGCTCGACTGCTCATTAGGCTGCTGGCACGGCTGCACGGCCGAGCGTCTATCAACGCCAATGGCTGTAGCTCGTGGCCTGGTGTCAGTTTCTTGTGCTCGTGTGTGTCGTTAGGGTAGCCGAAGGCCTGAGCGTGCGAATTGGAGATGGTGCTGCCATTCTGGCCCAAGCGGTTCTGTTCTGTGCTGTAGTTGGCCCAGTTCTGCTCGTTGGCCTGCTTGTTGTAATTGCGACAAGAGTTGGTCCGCTCGCCGGTGGCTAGCTTGTAGCCCGGAGGCGACATTGGCGAGAGCGGCGCATTAGGAGAGGAGCAACCGTTGTAGTAGGCGTATTTGGTTGTGGACAACTCCTTTGACGTGGGGCTCAAGGTGCCGGTTTGGAACTCGTTTTGGCGGCCTTTCACACGGTCCTTGATCTGTTTGAAGAGCACGTAGAAGAGCTCGATGATGTTGAGCATAAGTGAGACAAGCGAAACCACCAGCATGAAGACAATAAAGATGGTCTTCTCTGTGGGCCGGGAGAGGAAACAGTCCACCTGATGGGGGCAAGGCAAACGTTCGCACGTGTACACGGCGGCCAGGGTGAAGCCGTAGATGTACCACTGGAGCAACAGGAAGCCCACCTCAAAGATGGACTTGAAGAGGATGCTGACGATGTAGGTGCGCAGCAGGGCACCCTTCATCTTCACCTTTCCGTGCTCCACCAGGCCGTGCTTGAACTTCTTGTGCTCGATCTTCTTGAGATGGAGCTCGACGTCACCACCGTCGTTCTGCACGGCCTTCAGCTCCTCCTCCTTGCGGTTGAGCTTCTCCTCCTTGCGCATCAGGTAGAAAATGTGCGCCAGGTACAGGAGCGTAGGCGTGGACACGAAGATGATCTGAAGCACCCACAAGCGCACGTGCGAGATGGGGAACGATTTGTCATAGCAGACATTCTCACAACCGGGCTGCTGGGTATTGCACTTGAACGCTGACTGCTCGTCACCCCAGGCCGACTCCACTGCTGTTCCCAGAACTAGGATCCGGAAGATGAAGAGCACGGAGAGCCAGATCTTCCCTCCGGCCGTGGAGTAGGCCTGCACCTTGTCAAGAAGTCTTCCCAACGCACTCCAGTCACCCATCTTAAGGGAGTTCTAGCTGAAAATAGAAAGCTGAGATGTAATTAAATGTATTTAGACACTTTTGGACACTTCAGTGACACTTTGATATGTCTGAATGTTATTGCATTAGATATCAAAATATCAAAGTGATATGTCATAACGGATAATACTTCACTTTGAAGTCCATCACTTTTAGTGGATTTGCATTACATAATTATATGTATGTATACATGCATACATATGTATATAAAGTTAAGTAATGTAATGGTATTCATAAATTTTGAAGTGTGACTTTAGTGGCCACATGTAATGTATTTTTCTGTACTTGAAGCACATCATGAAAGTGTTAGTTTCAGCACCTGCTGAGGATGTTATTATGAAAATAATCATGAAAAGTGACCTCGAGATTATCATAATATAAACTACACCTGGTCTCGGATAGCTCAGATAACAAACATGTGGCTCACACACATAGGGTTGTAAATATAGCTGCCAGGACTTGCTGTCTTTTGCTTTGTGAAATAAAAGTTTTCTAGCAAATGCTGCCATGACATAAAGTGAATCATTATCTACTGATTTAAACATCTCTGAACAAAACGTGACTAAGCAGCTAGGACCCTAGAGAATTTAAAGATCCTTGTTTAATTAGCAAAATGTCTGTCCCTCTAGTCACATCAGAGATGTTTAAATAATGAACAATAACATTCCCTTGAAATCTGAATAGAACTGAGTAGCAAGTCTTTGATTAAATCCTCTGCATAGCATGGAAAATCAAATATCATACGGAACAGTTTAAGAAGTTCTAAAGAACTGCCTGATCCATGTGGCGCAGGCATGAAAAAGAGCATCCCTTCGATATCCAGGACAATTTGTGGATCTCAAGGCACTAATAAAAAGTTTAAATGGTTTATGTGTGTAATGTATATTATGACCATTTTAAAAGTCCATAAAAGACATCAGGTTGGAAAAGAAATAGTATTAAAATATTATTTTTGTGTTTTTGTTGTTTAGACAACAAATGGGCAGAAATTTGATTGGTGATTAGTAGCTCAGTGTCACATTCTACTGAATTTTAGGAAGCTAAATTACTAATAACTGTATGTTACATTTATTTAAACGTATACAAATCATAATTGTCATTACACTGAAAGCACAAATGAATGTAGGGATGTTTGGGAATTACAGGTTAAAGTGATGTAACAGACAAGCCGCTTAACATTGTATAGAGGGACTGAACAGCGCCCCCTACACGCGCAGATTTGGGGAAAACGGATTGGTTTTCACCTGAAAGTCGTATTAAAGTTCTAAAAACAAAGAAAGAAAAGACTCAAAGTTGTTTTTCATCTTATTCTATAAATACGATTTTTGTTGTAATTAGTAAATTCATGTTTTGAGTCCTTTTTGTTTTTTTCCTTCAAAACTTTTTTCCAGACAAAATGTTTTTCTAAACTGTCTGTTATATCATTTTTAGTTTAATTATTGAAATGCATATTAAATTACCCTACTTTTCACCGAACGTGGTCTGCACAACAGACGTGAATAAAATGCTGAGAGAAAATATTATATAGCTAGATATTGAACAATATGACTACAATATTTTATATAAATCACATCATAACGATTCCGATAATTTTTTATTAACTTCAGATCTCACTCAAATGTTGATAAAGTTAAAAAATTATTATGACAAGAGACATTTAAAACCTTAAAATTCTTTCAAATCTGCTGTGTTGTTCAGTTCTGAGTATTATTGCCGCTATGGAAATAAATAAATAAATACAAAGTTTTGCAGACCTTGTTAAAAGTTGTTAGACTTTCTATAAAAACTTACCTGGAGAGAAGTAAAAAGAGGAGAGCCCTGTATTGGACTTACTCCGTCACCTCTGAAGATCAGTCACCAAATCCAAGTGAGCGACTACTGAGAAATTGAGGAACACTTGCCCTAACTCAGAGAGGAGAAAGTGGGAGCAGACGCACAAAGTTTGGCAAAGTCACATGACTGACTACGTCACAAGAAATACGTTTTTTTTGGGTCCTCCTCTACTCAGACGAACACGTTTCTCTTGAAAAGTTTATGAAATTTGTTGAAAATTTTGACAATCATAATATGATATAAAATGCATAAAATATATATTATAATATAATTTCATTTCTGTGTTGATTGTACATAAGTAATCTGTAAAGCAGTTGGCTATATCAGTTAGTTTTTATGACTATCTAAAAAGAATAGACCATGAAAGGGAAACACATACTCTAAAATGACGTTTAATATTTACTATTAAAAGTTAGTAAATATTCAAATATATATTATTATAATATTATATATTATATAAATATATATATATATATATATATATATATATATATATATATATATATATATATATATATATATATATATGTGTGTGTGTGTGTTATATATATATATATATATATATATATATATATATATATATATATATATATATATATATATATATATATATATATATATATATATATAAGAATTTAATAGCTTTGTCTCTGGAGCCCCTTCTTTGTAAGAAAACTGATACACAGCCATCATCTACTTATCTCACGTTGTTTATTCTTAGTGCACAAAAAGCAAAAAATTGGTTACACATATTTCGTGTTGGATGCTTTGCGAAAGTAATACTTTAAAATTATATAAAAACTACAGTACAGGAGACAAAAAAAAAAATAAAATAAAAAAATCACTGGCCTTGTAGTGACAGAAGTTAAGGGTTAGTGAGTGCAACTCAAGAAGATTACAGCGCCATCTAGTGTTCAGTTAGCAGAAGTTACAATCAACATATTTTTCCTTTTGACTGTGTTGTGTTGATTATATTAAAGTTGTTGTATAGAGTTAATTATATTAGGTATGTGCATTTATCATGTTACCACAATGACTTATTGCCTTATGGCTCAGCTTTGCCTCCATCAAGGCTGCCTTTGCTTTGACCATATCTGTTCTGAAAGGCCATGTTTAACTCATTGTGCCTTATTCCATTCACAGAATCAAGTTCTACTGAAAAAGGTGAAGGATATTGAGAATTGCTAGTATACATTGCATTCCTATATTTCTTATTTCTCCCACTTATCCTCTTACAAAGTAAATAGAATATTTCTAGAACATTTAAGGCCAGAGACACACATGCCACCACCAACATGAAGATAATGAAGATGGTTTTCTCTGTGGGTCTAGACACGAAACACTCAGTCTCCACTGTACAAGGCAACCGCTTACAGTTGAACTGACGATCCATGATAAATCCAAACAGATAATACTGTCCAACGATGAAAGCCACCTCTAAAATTATTTTTATGAACAGCTGGGTCAAGTAGCTACCCAGCATGCTTCCTTTGATTTCAACCTTGCCTTTTTCGTTTGTATATTTTGGTGACTTCGACATCGGGTTTCTTTTCTGCTCCTCTCTCAGTTTGTTCTCTTGGTGGATGACGTGCACCACGTGGCCCAGATATACCAAAGTTGGAGTGGAAACAAAGATGATCTGCATTACCCAGAAGCGAATATGCGAGATGGGGAACTTCCAGTCATAGCACACGTTCTCACATCCAGGGGTGTTGGTGTTGCACACTAAGTTGGATCGCTCGTCACCCCACACGTTCTCCGCCGCTGCTCCCAGCACCAGGATCCTGAAGATGAAGAGGACGCTCATCCATATCTTGCCGACGACGGTGGAGTGGGACTGTACTTTGTCCAGTAAAGCTGAGAGGAACCCCCAGTCTCCCATGATTGGTTGATCAAGACTTCCCTGAAAGATAAACAGGAGATTTACACTGAATTATCCACAAATAGTTTCAATAAGAAACCATGGTGATCTTAACAATTTGGGGGTCAAAAGAGTGAATTCATGTAGGCCTTTTTTCCCCAACTTTTTATTTTGTATTTATTTAAGCCATGTTATTAGCAAACCAGGTTCTTGTTAAAATCAAGAAGGCAAAAGAATATGGAAATATACCATGGATGTTACAGAATTAAAGAACAATGCAGAACTGATCAAAATGACAAAAACAGTTCCAGCAATTGGACTGAGATTTTCGTAGACTGCTCACTCACCATTTTTCTATTTTCACTTCTCAAAAAGAACTTGCTCAATATCTTAGCCATTATACAACTTTCATACTCACCAAATATTATGGAGAAAAAAATGCCGTGTCTTGTAAGCTTGAAGTATTCGTTGCCACCCTATGAAAAATATAAAATCATAATCACGGTTTAGAAAAAAAAAATCGAAAGTGTCTTGGTTTATTGAGTTAACCTGAAACCTTTGAAGCAAACATTTAAAGATGTTTCTAAAAGGTTTTCTGTACGATTTAATAAAGATAAGATAAAACAACTAAACTAAACTCATTCTATTTAAGATATTTACATTGTTTTATCTGTAAAATGTATTTTAAATATATTCCATTTCAAACACAACTTCATTTTCTCATTTATTGAAATGTCTAAGACTCTGTGATCTGAAACTGTTGAAGAAAAGTTACTTTTGAGTGACGTTTCTACAATGATTTCAGTAAGATTTTTAAAAATATATATATAAAAAATCATTCTCCAACAAATTCCAAAATATTCTTACCTGAACAAATGGGTCCGAATGGTAATTTCCCGTAAAGCTACAACAACTAAAGATCCTAAATATTATTTTAATGTATTTAAATAAATATATTTCCTTATTCGGCTCCCTGAGATTTAAAAACGATTCTATAACCAAATTATTTCATCATTAAAATGTCAAATATTTATCGGTTTCAGTGGCTCTCGGACAAGACTTGACTGTTTCGATCTGTCATCTTCTCTCTGTTCAATCTGATTTACCTATATCTGAAGGGACACTAAACGCTCCACCCATCTAGGATGAAAAAACTAGTTTAAACCAGAATGTTTCACTTCTTTATTTTTGTTCTTGTTAGAACCACTGGTAATTCGTCATGGCATGAGTTTCATCACACTTTCACACATTGGTGAAATTCAGCTAAATCATCAGCTTAGTGTCTGTCGCTAGGTGGAAGCAGCATCTTTATGTGATGGTGGTGTGGTGTAGTGGCTAAACATCAGGGCTGGTAAGGTTGATGGGTTTGAGCCCCATGAGGAACAAAAATCACTGCTGTGACCTTGACAAGACACTTAACCACTGATTTTTTATTTTTTTTTTCAGAGTGACATAAAAATTTTTTTTGCATAAAATGAAAAATCTTGACTGTAAATGATGCAAACAAAATTATATTTACCTTGATTTTCATTCAAGCTCTTCATTGAAACTGTTGTCTCCTTGGTAAATATGTACACTGACTTTTTATTGTAAAAAAAAAAAAAAAAAACAGGCAAAAAAAAAAAATAGTTAAGGTAACTTGAAGTTGGTAATCGGGAAATTATATATTTTTCACACACACACACACACACACACACACACAATTAACTCTTTGTTTTGATCATTATAGTTTTAAATAAAATATTTCATAAGAAATGACTGATTTAATGTTTTAGGTAGTTTAGAGAAAATAAATCAAGTCATGAATCTTTAAAAGTAACCTTTAAAGCTGCGGTAGGGAACTTTTGACGCTCTAGCGGTTAATAAACAGAACTGCTTGCGTCTTGCGGAAGAACATTGTAGCCGGAACTACTTCTCTCTGTTTATGTCTATGAAGAATCACAAAGGTACTGGGTTACTCCGCCGCGGTACCCCCGAAGCAATCTAAAATAGTCAGAATATAAACACTTATTATAGGTGTACCCTAGTGATTCAGGACAAGCTAAAAACACGGTTTGGGAAATGGATTCATGGTGTACTCGCTTATTATATACATTTTGAACACAAACAAAGTTACGGACCGCAGCTCTGATTGGTTGTTTTTTACCGGGAGCGGATGCATTCCTGCAAATGGCAATAGGACCACTGGGAGGAGCCAGAGGAGCTGGATTTTTTCCACAGATTATCTGTCTCATATTCTACTGTCAGGACATAATGACAGGTTTAACAAATACGTAAACAATATTTTTTTACAAAAGTTCCCTACAGCACCTTTAAATAATAATAATAATAATAAGTTAACATTTGTTTTAATAAAATAAAATAAAATAAAAACACCAGCCATATAACTTTGCCTAATTTGATGCAAGCCTTTATAAAATATGAATCCCAACATTTAATGCATGAAATATGAAAACACATTATAATTTTCTGCGTAAAACACTCATTGACCCTGACAACCTCTTTTAAGTAATAACTGATTCAAGTGAAGCCTTGTGTAATCTTCTGGTAAAAAGGAGTTTTATTTCTCAAGGATTGGAATTCTTGTTTAATTTTGTATAATTGTGGGAGAGAGATTTGTGGACAGTCATCCTGGCAATGAACTTTTGGCCTGTCTTGAGTCTCTGAGTAATCTTATAAAACACTGAGACGGCCAGATCTCCTGTCAAACATGACAACAAACATGATACAATAAATAACAAATATTTTTATTCTGAAAAACCGGACTATAGATTTTACCTCACCTCCTCGTTGATCAGAAGAAATATTGTCTCAGGCCCCGACAGAAAGGTTATCTCGCAGTGACAGAACTAAAACTCAAATATGAACTATTAGTGGTGTAGCACAAATGAAAGCAACATCGCACTTGCATTGCATCGATCAATGCCAAGCGAGCTGAAGTAATTGCATGTTCCCGGTCTCTTGTATACAGTGCTTGAAAGTCCAGTGAATCGGTTCATCCTAAAAGGTCCAACTGAAACGTTGTTCTCGCTCTGATTCCAATGAATAAGTTGTTACGAAATGGTCCACTCTTCCATACATCAATTAGAAAAGTCAGATTCATTCTCATGAATTATTAAGTTATAACAGTTCTTCTAAATAAACAGATTTGAAAAAGTCATTCAAGGTCATTTTTCCAAATAAAATCCCGATAGTCCACTCACAAGAGACACATATGAAGTGAAGTGAAGTGACATTCAGCCAAGTATGGTGACCCATACTCAGAATTTGTGCTCTGCATTTAACCCATCCGAAATGCACACACACAGAGCAGTGAACACACACACACACTGTGAGCAGTGGGCAGCCATTTATGCTGCGGCGCCCGGGGAGCAGTTGGGGGTTCGATGCCTTGCTCAAGGGCACCTAAGTCATGGTATTGAAGGTGGAGAGAGAACTGTACATGCACTCCCCCCACCCACAATTCTGTCCGGCCCGAGACTAGAACCCACAACCCTTCGATTGGGAGTCCAACCCTCTAACCATTAGGCCACGACTTCCCCATGACCCTGGACCACAATACCAGTTTAAGTCGCTGGGATACATTTTTAGAAACAGCCAAAAAAACATTGTATGGGTCAAAATTATTGATTTTTCTTTTATGCCAAAAATCATTATGATATTAAGTAAAGATCATGTTCCATGAAGATATTTTGTAGATTTCCTACCGTAAATATATAAAAACTTAATTTTTGATCAGTAATATGCTTTGCTAAGAATTTATTTGGACATCTTTAAAGGTGATTTTCTCAGTATTTTTATTTATTTTTTTGCACCCTCAGATTCCAGGTTTTCAAATAGTTGTATCTTGGCCAAATATTGTCTGATCCTCATAAACCATACATCAATGGAAAGATGATGCATAAATCTCAATTTCGAAAAACTGACCCATAAGACCAACCTTTTTGGAAATGATGTGATTGTTTTCGCAGTCTTTCAGTTGTGATATAAAAGATTATCTGAGGGATATATAAATGGATGTTGAGGGTGAGGAAATTGTTTTAGCACAAAATGTGTGTCCTTTCATTTTGTGTTTGTGTGTTTTATTGAGTGGGAACAACCATATCTACACTGTACAACACCACATCACAGAACCCTAAGAAAAAATCCTGTTTTCCCATTTTCTCCCATAATTATGATTTCTTGGAGGAATGTTAGAAATAGCTGTGGTGTAACTGTACATGACAAGTAAAAATACAGTAGGTCAGACATGTTAACATGTAACATGAAACATAATTGTATAAACCTATGATGACTGTACAAAGCGAAACCAGCATAACATATTGTTATGATCATGGGCTTGGATTGCATCTTGAATGCTTTGGATTACATAAGATATTATTTTCAAACCGAATTTGCAAAATGCAAACTGTCTATCCCTTTAACATTGTGTTTATGTGTTTTTGTGATTTTGAAAAACACTGTCTGTGGAAATGACTGTTTCATCACATTTCTCATGATCATGTGGGAGGTGACTTTTAACATTTGTTAGTTTCATGTGTTGCAACATCTTGAGTCAAAGCTGGACAATGTAAAGGTCGGTGTGATGTAAATCTCTTTGTGTGATTCTAGACAGGGAGTGAGTACGTGCTTGTTGACCTGAAGTGAAATGCAGATGTTTTATTTTGTGGGTGGACTCTATATGAAAGCTACACTTATAAAAATTACAAACCTTGTTGAAGATCAGAACATGAAATTCTGAAAGCTCTGATATCATCTTTTCACCTGCACACAATTAACGAACAAGGTTCACTGGACCTGTCATCATATAAAAGGTAGGATATGGAATTAATTCAACTATTTTGTTAATTGATTTTTGGAATTATTTTCTTATGACACAACAATCTATTTGCTTATATCTGATATATGTCAAATATTTTAATTATGCTGACATTGTGCAAATTTTTCTACTATACTGCCAGTAAAACCCATATATTTGCTTTTATTCTAAACTCAATTTTACAATTGAACACCTAAGGAAAAAAAGTATATCTATATCAGTAAATCACGATATGTGTATGTGTTTATACATATATATATATATAAATATATATATATATATACATATATATATATAAATATATATATTTATTCTAAACTCAATTTTACAATTGAACACCTATGGAAAAAAAGTATATCTATATCAGTAAATCACGATATGTGTATGTGTTATATATATATATATATATATATATATATATATATATATATATATATATATATATATATATATATATATATATAAATATATATATATATATATACATATATATATATATATATATATATATATATATATATATACACACATACATACACACACACGCACATGCACACACACACACACACACACACACATACACACACACATACACATACACATACATCCTGCCGTTCAAAAGTTTAATAAGTCAGTATATTAGAATGATTTCTGAAGGATAATGTTACACTAAAGACTGGAGTAATGATGCATTGCATCACAGGAATAAATTGCATTTTAAAATTAATTTAAATAGGAAACTTCTTTAAATTGCAATAATTTGATAAACGATTTTAAATATCATAAAATAATATAAAGTAATTAAAACATTTACATAAATATTAAGGATTAGAAAATACATACTTATACTGCCATATTCATAGAGTTATTTATTTATTCTATTTTAATCATTCTTATAATTTTTAATATGTAATTCCAGTTCTCCCATGTCATAGTTTCCTTCAAAATTTTCTAATTTCCAGGCCAGAATGGGCGACTGGGGATTCCTCTCCAAGCTTTTAGACAAAGTGCAGTCTCACTCAACCAATATTGGGAAAGTGTGGCTGACGGTTCTGCTGATCTTCAGAATAATGGTTCTTGGCGCTGGCCTGGATAAAGTCTGGGGAGATGAACAGTCAAGTATGGTCTGCAACATCAACACTCCTGGCTGCTTGAACGCGTGCTACGACCACATCTTCCCCATTTCCCACATGCGATTCTGGGTGCTCCAGATCATCTTTGTGGCCACGCCAAATCTGGTCTACCTCGGCTACGTTCTGCACGTCATCCACAAAGAAAACAAACTGAGGCTGCATTTACAAAACCAGGAAGAGAAAAGTGGTGTAAAACTGCTCAAATACACTGATGACAACGGGAAGATTTATTACAAAGGGAGCCTGCTTGGTTGCTATATGCTGAGTATCACTGTGACCATTTTGTTTGAAGCCGGGTTCATTGTAGCCCAGTATTATTTAATCGGTCTTTGGATGCCCACACAGCTAGAATGTAAGGTAGATCCTTGTCCTGCAGTCGGTCTGCATTGTTTTACATCCCGTCCAACTGAAAAGACCGTATTCATTGTCTTCATGCTCATTGTGGCATGTGTGTCTTTAGCTTTAAATCTAGGAGAGATATTCTATCTGATGGGTCGAAGAGGGGAACACAAGAAGAGGACACGTTTAATGGATGAAATGCAGAAATTAACCCCCACTAAAACATTTTGCTGAATGAAACTGTCTGAAATGACATCATTTCCCTTAAAGCTTACTGCATCTACTAACTTTGTAATGTCAGCACTTTTTACTTCTTTAATAAACCATAATTGTATTGGTTTAAGGAAACAAATGATGCGTTTTCTGTAATACAATTTTAACTATAGTGACATCTACTGTAAAAATGATGCATTTGATTTATAACTGTAAGGGGTTTGTATTTATGTAGCACTGTGGTCCTGTGAGGCATGACACTTCATTCTGCTGTATGTCCACACATGTAGCGGAATGACAATAAAGCTGAACTTGACTTGAAGCAATTATTATAAACCCACACATTTACAAATCTCCACATATTATAACTTCATTACTTCAAGGACCCCTGAATGTCTTCAGTCCCACTTTTCCAAACAGTCTTGCATTTGGAAACTGACTACAACTGACCACTTTAAAAAAATACTATACCTACCACAACAATCATTAGAATGTTAATGCACGTTTATGATTTTTTATATTTATGTTTATGAATTACTGTGAACAAGTCATGTGTGCAAATATAAATAGGCTACACATAAAAAACGTGTTGTTTATAAGGTGCAAAAGAAATGGTTAGACCTTTCTAAATATTGCAAGGGGGTTCAATTATCCTATATTAACCAGGAAAATTCTGGGAGACTTTCCACCGCTGGGGGGCGTTTGATGATTAAAAATAATTTGAACAATTATTTTCAATGACACCTCAGACAGATTAATACAAAAATTTGCCATGACATTTACTCATTTGTTTATTGTATTTGTACGTTAACACGATGGTGAGTATACGATTGATATGTTTGGATCTCCCCTTTAATTGAAATTAATAAAACTAACATTTCCTAATATCGCCTTCAGCCCACACATCATTAGCTGACTGAGCAATACTTTAATATATCTTAACAAGAAAAAAATTATAATATTTACAAAGGTTTTAACACATTCATTTAACTAATGAAAACAGTTCATGATTAAAAGCAGAATCTCTCTCTCTCTCTCTCTCTCTCTCTCTCTCTTTCAGCTTATTGCCTTTTTCACGGGTCGCACGGTTAAAAAAAATTATGTACAAGTGCTAATATTCTCATGAGCTATGCTATTATTATGAAACAAATAATGTCATATACTAACACTGCTCTCATATAGTTACATGTGGTTTGCTTTAACCAAATAGAGAGAGAGAGAGTTACTATATAATGAAAATATGTAGTGTGCTACATAATGAACTGTTGTCTTAGTGTTGTATGACAATTCTACTGTAACACAATTAAAGCATCACAAAAGTTTATAAGAAGAGATAAATGATAGGTCATATGACAAGTTATTACATTAATAAAGGTTAAAAGTCCATATAAAATTACCTGAAATGCCCTGTGGCACCATGCAGATGTACATCAACATTCATTCTGGAGCAAACATTGTTCAAAATACATATTATCATATCACAGCAAAACATAAACTGTGCAAAACAAAATGATCACAAAATGGCTTGAATTTGAATACCCAGATCTTAAAGTCATGTAGCTCTTGGAAGAGCTTAAAACTTCAAACATGGTCTTTTCAGTCTTAAGTTTAGGTAGACTTTGAAGGTCCGTTTAAACCTTGCGAGAACGTCTTTCATCTGTTCATCTGCTCACGATGTCTCTTTGACCTGCGGCAAATCAGGTAGAACATCTCAACCACGTTCAGAAGCAGAGAGATACACGACACCACCAGCATGAAGATAATAAAGATGGTTTTCTCTGTGGGACGAGACATGTAACACTCGACCGTATGAGGGCAAGGAGACTGGGAGCATTCAATCTTAGGGATCATTATGAAACCGTAAATATAATACTGGCCTACAATAAACGCAGCCTCAAGCAAGATCTTAGCAAACAGGCTGGCTAGGTAACTACCTAATAACTGACCCTTGATTATAACTTTACCATGATCGTTAGTGTATTTGGAATGTTTGAGGCCTTGCTTTTCCTCATAGCTTTTAATCTGCTGTCTTAGTTTCTTATCTTTGTGGAGGATATGCAGAACATGACCGAAGAATAGAAGTGTTGGAGTGGACACAAAGATGATCTGAAGTACCCAGAAGCGAATGTGGGAGATTGGAAAGGTGTGATCGTAACACACGTTCGTACAACCAGGTTGCTTAGTGTTGCAGATCATTTTTGATTGTTCGTCGCTCCACACCTTTTCAGCCCCAGCTCCGAGGACCATGATCCTGAAGACAAAGAGGACAGTGAGCCACACCTTCCCAATGACCGTGGAGTGAGACTGCACTTTGTCCAGCAGCTTGGAGAGAAAGCCCCACTCTCCCATGCTTGTGCCATTTGTATCTTCTCTGCCTGGAAAACTAGGAGAGAAAGACAGCATGTTAAGTAAAGTCAGGCTTACCCCAAAAAATATATTTATTTATTTATCATCCCATCATCCAAACCCTATATGACATGCAAAAAAAAAAAATATATATATATATATATATATATATATAATTTCTTCGTATGTTTGTCTTGTTTTCCAGTATAAATATTTAAACATTCTTAAATGTAAGCAAGAGACGCTCAATGACTTTTAAGTCATATTAAGTCTTGTTTTCCAGAAAATTGTATAAAAATTAAGCGAGTTTATGCAAAAAAAAAAAAAAAAAAAAAAAACAGCAGTGGGGTGAGCAAAAAATAAACTTAATTAACTGTAATATTTCTTAATCCATTTACTTTTTTTCTTTCTTGTTTTATGCATAAACCTATTTTGTGATTTTTAAATTTTGATAAATTTTTAGACAAGTCAAGTAAATATATCTTGATTTAAGAATCTGTACAAATTTGTTATGGAAAACAAAGGCCAAAATAAATAAGAAAAATTTGTTTGACAAAAAGAGAAAAAAAATATATAATTTATAAATATAATTAAAAATAGGAAAACTATTCACAATTCTTGTAACTGTGAAAAAAAGCAATGGTGAGCTTAGAATTTCTTTTTCTAAAAAACCTTCAAAAAACAAACAAACACAAACACATGCTTGACACCAGTTTCAGTCTTTAAAATGTACTTCACATAATGTGATTCATAGTCACTTTCAAGTAATCAAATTCCAATTAATTAATAGTTCTCCCAAAATTTAAAGTTCATCTCAACACTGCATGGATTTCTTTCTTCCATAGGTGAACTTTTAGTCATTATTCAATAACCAATAGTTGCTGATTGCCATCAATAATGCCATCAAAAATTAAAACGGTACTTTATTTATTTTTTTACATTTGCACAGGGGCCACGTGCGAATTTCAGCAGATAGGCAAGATTATCCTAGAATAATTAAATAATTATGTATTTACCAAAAAACCTTAGCCACAGTACTTTTGTGGACTGTGACAACATTTAGATTTTTCAAAGATATGAACATTCAAGGTGCAGTGTTAAAATGAATTTGAATTGAACATTATACATTTACTTAGTAAAAAACAGTTTGGACTTTAGTTCAGTTATGCTAAAGGGGGAAAAATAATCATAAAGGCATCTTTAACCATAAGCAATTCTAGACATTCTAGGCAAGTAATTACATTTGTGTTTTAATTACAAAGAGAAAAGAATATGTAACTAATTAGCAAGCAGTTGTTTCAAGATAATAACTGTTCTAACAATGTGAATGACTGACTTTTCCAATCTAGCATTCACTTTGAAAGAGTGAATGGTTAACATTCAGCAATCACCAAAATATATCTGTATATCAGTACAATTTAAAACTATTAGATTATAATTAGTTTTTTTTTTTACCTGTTTAGAATCCATAACTAAACTTCACAATATACAATTTCACATATGAATGAGCAAACAGATAGATCCATATGCAAATGTAAAATAAAATCTATATTATTACCTGTGACAGCTTGTGTTTCAGTGCTGTGCTGACTGTGTTGCTCAATGATTAAGTGGCATGTGTCGGGTGTAAAGATTGAACTTCAGTGCAAAAATGAGCACCAAGTTAATTATTAATCATGCTAGAGAATCTAAGGGCATACTTATGAGACAAGATCTCTGCACCTTTGTATTCTCACATACTCATGTGTATATAAATAGATAAAAAACAATAGTTCAATTTATTCACAAGAGGTTGATTTGTCATTGTGATTCATAACATTAATGAAATTTCTGAACACAATAAAAAACTGAAGTAAAACCGCTCTGTTTTTAATGTTTCATCATGAGAGAAGAGAACTGAATAAATATTCCCTTTGCATGTACAAGGCAAGGAGCTTTTTATAACATAATGAATACTTGATTTTTAGTGCTTCAGGGTATTTATCATCTGAGCTATTCTATGCTATTCTCAGTGTCAGTTAAAAGAACAGTGATAAAAATCAGCAGCGTGGTCATATTTGAGATATGCAAGAACAACATCTATCAACGTAAGGATACTGTGACTGTTAATGCAGCTTGCAGTGCAATACAAAGAGGTGGAGCAGAAGTCAAAAAATGCCTTTTGTGTGCATTTATACATGATTTTTATGTAAAAGCACTGGCTCTGCATTCATTATGTAAATCTGTACAGACATGGTAAAACATTCTATGTCTTAGAGGTTAAGAGCAATTACTAAGACATTTATTATATTTTAACAATTAAAGCTGTGGTAGGGAACTTTTGACGCTCTAGCGTTTAATAAACAGAACTGCTTGCGTCTTGCGGAAGAACATTGTAGCCGGATCTACTTCTCTCTGTTTATGTCTATGAAGAATCACAAAGGTACTGGGTTACTCCGCTGCGGTACCCCCGAAGCATCTAAAATAGTCCGAATATACACACTTTTTATAGGTGTACCCTAGTGATTCAGGACAAGCTAAAAACACGGTTTGGAAAATGCATTCATGGTGTACTCGCTTATTATATACATTTTTCTACATTTTGAACACAAACAAAGTTACGGACCGCAGCTCTGATTGGTTGTTTTTTACAGGGAGCGGATGACTTTCAGCAAATGGCAATGGGAGCACTGGGAGGAGCCAGAGGAGCTTGATTTTTTTCACATGCACTTAATAAAGGTCACATAACAGGAGCTGTTTTTATTGACTTTCGTAAAGCCTTCGACACAGTGAATCATCAGATTTTGCTAAACAAACTTAAATCATTTAATTTGTCTTCATCTGTGATAGAAATGCTTTTTTCTTTTTTGACAAACAGGTCACAATCTGTTAAAATTAATCATGTAACATCTCAATCTTTAATTTGTGATACGGGTGTTCCTCAAGGCAGTATTCTTGGACCTTTGCTTTTTCTTTTATATATTAATGATCTCCCTCAAGTGTGTAAATATTCAGAATGCTTACTGTATGCTGATGATACTGTGATTTTTTTCTCTGACTCAAATGCTGATGCTATAAACTCTAAACTAACATTTGATCTTCAGTGTTTACATGACTGGTTAAATAAAAACCATCTGACCATCAATGTAAAAAAAACTGAATGTATGTACTTCCATTCACCCAGGAAAAGTCTTTCTTATGCTGACCCTATTACTTTTGCAAATCAAGATCTTGTCGCGACAAAGACTTATAAATATCTTGGTGTGTTACTTGACACACACCTTTCATACCGGGATCATATTTCTGTTTAAACAAAAAAACTGAACCAGAAACTTTTTGTGTATAACAAGATTAGACCATATCTGTCTTCCAATTTGGTCTCTTACCACTAAAGAAATTACTGAACCAATAGCACGATTATACAATCGTGCTTTTAAAATCCACAGTAATCTCCCAAAATGGTCCCATCATTGCATTGCATTGAAACGCTCAAATGCACTGACTTTTCAGCACTATATAAATAGTCACACTATTAAATTTTATTTTCAAATTCAAAATGCTACTACATCAACATTTGACGCAATTCATCAATCAGACAATAGGAGGCCAGTACGCCATACTAGGTCAGTATCACAGGCATTCATACCAGTCCCTTCATACAAAAATAACTATGGTCAGAAATCCTTTTTTTATACATACACAAAAATTTGGAATGATATTCCACATCACATAAGAAAAATACCATCTGTTACAGGTTTCAAAAAGGCATACAAACTGTTTTTACTGAACAGTTACACTTGTGTTCCCTTTCGATACTTCACTCATACTGCGTATGGGGAAAAGCTCCTTTTTTCCTCGATACTGAAGCCTTTTTTCAATAACGCAGTGCAACTGCACTGCCATTGGTTTAATCTGTAAACTTTTTTAAACCAATGACAGCGCTGCGTAGCTGCGCGAGCCTGTGGCGATGCAGCGCGCCAAAGCCCGCCAGAATGGGCGGGGCGAATGACTATATAAGCAGGCAATCGCCAGAGGAAATCAGATCTTACTCCTTCAGCGACGACTTCACTTCGATGGATCTCTGCTGAACGCCTTTGCCTGGAACGAGCTCTCGCCGTCAAAGAGGCACTGCAGCGGACCAGCTGAGACCGCCGACCGCCTGCAGCGCCGGCGTACTCGCAGACAGCCGCTCTCAGCGCCGATCTCGGGCCGCCCGCTTCCCGCTTCCGGCCGCTTCTCAGCGATCTCCTGCCGCCATCCGGCGATCCTAAAAGAGCTTTTTCCAGCGGTTTTCACCGCTCTAAAAGAGCGTTTCTAACGCCGTTTTAACGGCGACGGCCATGCCGCGCCACAGCTGTGGCACATGCAGAGCCCCTCTGCATGAGGACGACGGCCATGGTGAGTGTGTTTTCTGCCTGGGTAAACCCCATGCTGAGGCTGCACTCACTGAGACTTCATGCTGCTTTTGTGAAAGCATGAGTCTCGCCTCTCTGCGCTCGCGGATTGCTTTCTTTAATGAAAGTAATCCCGCCCCTCGCGCCCTCCCGTCTTTTTCCTCCCGCGAGCCGGCCAGGAAAAGACAGCGGGGAAGAGGGGCTCAGCGCCCGGATTTGGGTGAGCTCACGCCGGCTCAGCTCCCGCGTGCCTCACCCTCTCCAATGAGAGAGCCGTCCCCTGTCCTCTTCTCACGCCCAGAGCAGCGTCCCTCGGCTGAAGCGAGCGACCTCGTCTCTTTTGGCGGATCGGAGGACGAGCCGCTTGACGACTCCATGTCACTCGCGGCTTCTGAAACGGAGGACTGGGCCGGCGATTCTGACCCCGCCCACCTGCCGTCACTGGAGCCCATCGCCAGAGCTGGGATGGATGCCGAGCTTCTCCGCATCCTCTCCAAGGCCGTTGAGGAACTCCATTTGGAGTGGGCCCCCCCTGAAGAGCCGACACGCAGCAGGCTGGACGAGTGGTACCTGCCAGGACGCCGCCAGGCCCCCCGCCAGCGACCTGCCCCATTCTTCCCTGAGGTTCATGACGAGCTGACAAAGTCGTGGCGCGCCCCCTACTCGGCCCGCCTACGCACTTCCTCTGCAGCTCTCAGCTCAGTAGATGGCTCTCAGGAGAAGGGCTATGAGCAATTGATTTGGCTCTGCACGCCACGAAAGCCACGGCCCAGGCCATCGGACGATCCATGGCCAACCTGGTTGTGCTGGAGCGCCACCTCTGGCTCAACCTAACAGAGATTAAGGAGAGCGACAAAGTGGCCTTTCTCGATGCCCCAGTCTCTCCATGCGGCCTCTTCGGACCAGCGGTAGAAGGGTTTACAGAACGCTTCACTGCAGCACAGAAGTCGTCCCAAGCCATGCGACACTTCCTGCCCAAGCGCTCCACCTCTGCCCCGAGTCGCCCCAGGACTGCGCCGACTCAGCACCAGAGCAAACCTGCCCCTTCTACCCCCCAGGCGTCACCCCCTAAGGAGCAGCACCCAGCTCGCCCCACTAGGCGCGCTAAACCGCCTAGACGTCAGGGCCCCCGGCAAAGGATTGTGCTGGACCCGACGCCCTCTAAATCCTCCTGATCGTTGGGGAAGAAAGAGGAAGGGGCAAAGTCCCGGCACGGCCGGACCACCCCAGAAGCTCTCTCGCCTGTCTGCTGTGCGACCTGGGCCCACTGTTGTTGCATCCACGCAAAGCGCCGTTGTTATGGCGAACACAATAAATATTTCACATTTTCAAAAAGAGAGCAGTTTTCCTCTTCCACACTCGTCAGTGTTCAGGCCCCTAATCAGCGGTCTGCCATCCGACACTATCCAGCCCCTTGTCACGCGGGCAGAGGCCTGGCAGGCCATCCCCGGAGTGTCCAAGTGGGTGTTGGGGATAATAAAACACGGATACTCACTGCAGTTCGCCCGAAGACCCCCGCGTTTTCGCGGAGTGATTCCCACCTCGGTAGAGCCGGACGATGCTCATGTCCTCCGCACCGAAGTGATGACGCTGTTAAGGAAGGGAGCCATAGAGATAGTTCCTCCCTCAGACAGCGGGTCGGGGTTCTACAGCCGTTATTTCCTTGTCCCCAAGAAAGATGAGCCACTTACAGTGCCTAGGACTCAGGGTCAATTTCGCCAAGAGCTCACTGCTCCCCAGCCAACGTATTACGTTCCTGGGAGCAGTTTTCGACTCCGTCAATATGAGGGCGGTCATATCACCAGAGCGCGCTCTGGTACTTCAGCAGCTCGCGGCCTCTGTCAAGAACAAAGCCTGTTTCCCTCTGAAGTTCTTTCAGAGGATGCTAGGGCTGATGGCTTCCGCCTCCCCAGTTTTACAGCTCGGCCTCCTACGAATGCGGCCCTTGCAGTACTGGCTGAAACTCCGGGTCCCACCTCATGCTTGGCGGCACGGCCGCTTTCGCATCAGGGTCAACCAGGCCTGTCTAGCAGCCCTGGAGCCTTGGATGAACCCTGTTTGGTTCAGTCGTGGAGTACCCCTACAGGCGGTTTCCAGAAGGACGGTACTCTCAACGGATGCGTCCAACCTGGGTTGGGGTGCTCTGTGCGAGGGCAGACCAGCCTTCGGCTCGTGGTCGCACGAAGAAAGCCATCTTCATATCAACTGCCTCAGTGCTGGCAGTAGGCATGGCTACGTACCTAAAGTGCTCTCGACGGCATTCAGAGCACAGGTAATTTCCCTCTCAGCTCTGCCTCCGTTGTCAGGTGAGCGAGAGCTGGATTTACTCTGCCCAGTGAGGGCTTTGAGAATTTACATTGAGCGGTCACAGCCGTTCAGGCAATCTGACCAGCTTTTTGTCTGCTTTGGTGACCGCACCAAAGGGTCTTCGGTCTCAAAGCAACGCCTCTCGCGTTGGATAGTTGAAGCTATCGCTCTATGTTACTCCTCTATGGGCCTTGAGTGCCCCATAGGAGTTAGAGCCCACTCTACTAGAGGGATGGCCTCTTCATGGGCCTGGTCTAGTGGTGTCTCTATCAAGGACATCTGTGAGGCGGCCTGCTGGTCCTCGCCGTCCACTTTTGTCAGGTTCTATAACTTGGATATCCCGACCTTGCATGCTCGGGTTCTTTCGGTTTGATACGACGGCCTCTAGCAGACTCTGTCATCATACCACCTCCAGGGAGCTAGCTCCCTCTCAGCAGTGTAGCATCAAGGGTTCGATGGCTCCGGCCCTCTCACTTATCCTCTGGACCCCAGGGTGTTCAAGTTAAGTCTTGTCGTTCCCTACCGTGGCACGGCGCGGTTGAATTCGTTCCCCATACGCAGTATGAGTGAAGTATCGAAAGGGAACGTACTCGGTTACGAACGTAACCTCGGTTCCCTGAGATACGGAACGAGTACTGCGTTATATGCCGTGCCACGAGGCTGCGGGTTCAGTGTCGTCGCTTCAGTCGTATGACCTGATTTCCTCTGGCAATTGCCTGCTTATATAGCCATTCGCCCCGCCCATTCTGGCGGGCTTTGGCGCGCTGCATCGCCACAGGCTCGCGCAGCTACGCAGCGCTGTCATTGGTTTAAAAAAGTTTACAGATTAAACCAATGGCAGTGCAGTTGCACTGCGTTATTGAAAAAAGGCTTCAGTATCGAGGAAAAAAGGAGCTTTTCCCCATACGCAGTACTCGTTCCGTATCTCAGGGAACCGAGGTTACGTTCGTAACCGAGTACGTTCATTAATTGTTTTTAAATTGCCCTAGTTTTGTTTGTATCTATTTGTATTGTTGTTTTTAGTTCTTTGTATTTGTTTAGCTTATGTTTAAAAGTGTTGTTTTTCTTTTCTTTTTATGTTGTAAACTGTGTTTTATGTTTTATGTTCTGCAGGACAGGAACCTGCTGGAAACCAGTTTTTAAACTGAGTCAGGCCCGTTTAAACTGTATCTCAATGTTACTTTTTAACCTTTCCTGTATAATAAATGAAATGAAATGAAAAACAGATTATCTGTCTCATATTCTACTGTTAGGACATAATGACAGGTTTAACAAATATGTAAAAAATATATTTTTACAAAAGTTCCCTAGTGCAGCTTTAAGCACTTGATTGCAGTCAGGTTAATTCTAAAGGGGGGGGGGGGGGGTGGAATGCTATTTCATGCATACAGAGTTTTTTACACTGTTAAAGAGTTTGATTCCCATGCTAAACATGGACAAAGTTTCAAAAATTAAGTTGTACGTTTGAACTTCCTGTTTGTCACAAGTTTCGGAAAGTTTTTTTTCGAGTATGACTCTGTGTGACGTTAGATGGAGCGGAATTTCCTTATATGGGTCCTGAGGCACTTCTGCCGGAAGAGCGCGCGCTCCCGTAGAGCAGAGCAGAGACATTCACTGATCAGAGCGAGAGCGAAATGTCACAAAAGAAGTGTGTTTTTGGTTGCGAGGGCAAGACAACCCTGCACAGATTACCAAAAAAAAAAAAAAAAAACATTAAGGGACCAGTGGACGGAGTTTATTTTCACAGAGCATCAACGGATTTGTGAAAGTGTTTTTGTTTGTTCCCTGCATTTCGAAGATGATCTCAAGGCCCAGTCTGACGACGGATTTGCGTATCGTTTATTTCTTAAGGATGATGCAGTCCCAGCGAAAAAGGGTCACGATAGTGTGTTGGAACCGCATGCGGTGAGTAAAACTGCTTCAAATATCTCTGCCTCCTTGTTAGTGCGTCCGCCTCCCATGCCGGAGACCTGGGTTCAAGCCCCGCTCGGAGCGAGTGCGAGGAGCGTCAGAAAGGACCCGGGAGAGAGGGTTTACATAAGCAAATATATACAGTTTCAATACATACCACATAGAGACGTCCTGCTGTAGTCTTGCTGCTGCTGCTCTCGTTCAGTTTCAGCCTCGGGATCTGATTCTGGATCATAAATAAACGGCTGAATCTGACTGTTAGCCATGGTTTGTTTTGGATGATGTTTTTTTTCCTCACGGTAATGTCACAGTTTCTAGCGCTCTCAACGCAAAAGCCTACTCGTGCTCGTGATTCTTTAGCTCCGCCCACACGTCACGCCTCCAGCGGCTCGTGTTTTTCCGAAAAAAATCGGCACAGACTATTTTTCTCTTAGAAATATAATAAAACTAAAAACTTTTTGGAGATATGAAGGATGCAGTACTACTCTATAGGTACTCAAGATTAACAGGAGATTGATTGGAAATGAGCATTTCACCCCCCCTTTAAATATTGTTATTTTACACCACAATGTTTTTTTGTTTTTTTTTTACTGGAGAAGATATCCAGCGAAAAAAGAAGCCTTTGTTGATTTAAAAGTTTTATTTCCAATAAGGATATTGTTATTATGTTTGTTAAACATCACTGACACCAGTTTACATTCAGAAAACTAATTACTTTAAATTGGTTTCATTGTAATGGAAAATATATAAAATCACAACATCACACAAACAAGACATGAAGACAGTGCTCAAGTCACTTACTGACATATATTTACACACAATATATACAATCATAAAACAGTAAGTTTTTTTTTTTCACTGTAGTACATCAAAACTATCCAATAAAATTTCAAACATGCATTGTGCCCAAAATAATCATAAAATAATTAAATAACACACTCCGTTTGAGAAGTATCATACCAATACTTTTTTTTCAGTGTATAAATACTGGACCTTAAGCTAAGAGCAATAGAAAACAAATGGTAGAGATGTTTCTCTAAATGTGGCAGATTGGTGACATTTCTGAGAAAAAAAATAAAATAAAATAATCTAAATCTAATTGTCTTCCATCATTTTTTCTTTTTTCGCCCCATCCAGGCTTCCTCCAAGACTCTGTCCGCTCTCATAATGCTTGTTCATGATGTTTTGCTTCAAAGCGTCTTCAGAGGTCATCCAGGATGATGCCAGACTTCCAGGTTTTTTACCTGTAGTGACATTATGTGCCCGTCTCTTGCTGGTCCGGCATCTGACCCTGGTGCACAGCAGGTAAAACACCTCTATGACATTCAGCACCAGAGACACACAGGCTACCACTAGCATAAAGATGATGAAGATGGTCTTCTCTGTTGGACGAGACATGAAACATTCTACCGTGTAAGGGCAGGGGGATTGGGAACATGTAAACTTGGCTACCATTACAAAGCCGTATAAATAATACTGTCCGACAATGAATGCAATCTCCAGGATGATTTTAAAAAACAGCTGGGTTAGATAGCTGCCGAGCAGGTTTCCTTTAATTTTGACATGACCTCTGTCATCTGTGTATTTGGGTGCCTTCAACATGTGGCCGTCGCCAAGATTTAGTATTTTCTCTCTGAGTTTGTTCTCTTCGTGAATGACCTGCACCGCATGACCCAGGTATACCAAAGTTGGAGTGGATACAAATATGATCTGCAAGACCCAGAAGCGGATGTGCGAGATTGGGAACTGCCAGTCGTAGCACACGTTCTCACAACCAGGTTGCATCGTATTGCAAACCAAATTAGATTGTTCATCACCCCAAACGCTCTCCGCCGCTGCTCCCAGCACCAGGATCCTGAAGATGAAGAGGACACTCATCCATATCTTGCCGATGACGGTGGAGTGCGACTGTACTTTGTCTAATAACGACGAGAGAAATCCCCAGTCTCCCATGTTTCCTGTTGCTCAGACTTTCCTAAAAAAAAAAAAAAAAAGGATGACAAGAAAACATGAAATACAAGGTCCACTTTAGGTCTAACATAATAAATAAGCCTTTGAATGATGGTCTTCATTAATGGTGTACTCTTAATAGATTAATATACTTAATAATTAATAGCCTACGGGAAAAAAGTTCAGTTATTGTGCCCATAAAAAAAGCAAAACATGAAAAAAGAGGTTATAACTAAGAAGTATCATCAATAAATTAATTAATTGTAAATTTGATAAATTCTATATAATCTATATAATGAATAATCGCATTACATTAACATATATGTTGCTGGCAAAATATTAAAATAAATGTTTAACAAATTGAATTATCAGAAGTTTTTTACTGTATCATGGGTAAATAACTAGATATTTCTGAATCTTATTCACTAACCAAACATCTGTGATTACTGGTAAAACATAAATATTCAAAAACTCAAAAGAATGTTACTTCAAATACTTTAAAACATTTACCATATTAAAACGTACAATGTTTTAAGGTAAAGAACAATTACTAAGATAAATAATTAGTTATTAGTAATTAAAGGCTTAGCCTGATTAGTCGGATTAAAATGATTTATATATTCTTAAATATTGTTTTTTTACACCACAAGGTAAATAACTTTTGTACATACATAAAACTATGTATACTTTACAAACATATATAAAAACAGTGTTTTATTGATTTCACACTTACCTTTAGTGAGTTGCACCTCTTCCTTTTAGAAAGTAAGCCGCATATCAAGTGATAGCTTAGAATAGCTGAACCTTGATTTTTGGGCTTTATTGAGATTGCATAATAGCCGAAAGTGGAATGCTGTTACGTTGTCCAACGGTAAAAGAACAAGATCTTGAATGCAAGTACACAGGAGTGCCACATTAATGATTGAAAGGCTTCAACAATAATTATACTTATGTCTACCACACAACTACAGCATTCCAACTAAAATAATAAAGCATCTATTAATTTTTTTATGTAAATTATATATATATATATATATATATATATATATATATATATATATATATATATATATATATATATATATATATTGTTTTATTATTTATTTACTTTTTATTTTTTTATTATTTTTTTTTATTCAGCAAGGATCCAATAAATTGTTAAATTGGTCAAGATCTATCGCACTAAATACATTTATAATATCATCAAAGCTTTCCATTTCAAATAAATGCTGTTCTTTTGAACTTTCTGTTCATCAAAGAACTGGGGGGAGGGGTCATGATTTCCACTAAAATATTAAGCAGTACAAGCAGCAAATTAGCTTTAGACTGATTTCTGAAGGATCGTGTGACACTGAAGACTGGAGTAATGGCTGTGGAAAATTCAGGAAAAAATACATTTTAAAATACATAACATGTAATTATTTACAATTGTAATAATAATTCTCAATGTCACTGTTTTTGATCAAATAAATTTAGCCTTGAGTTTTTTTATTTTTAGCCTTATTTTATTTCCCCTAAATACCAAAACTGACAGAAAAAATTACAAAAACACAGCTTACAGGCACAGTTTGAAGCTTTACTTTTATCAAATCTTTCTACAGAGTACAATTTCCAACTTAAATGAGAAAAAAAGCAAAAACAAACAAAAACAGAAGAACTTTCAGCAGTACATTATTGATTTGTTAAACAGAGAGAGAGGGTCATAGCGTGCTTGAAGTTGGGGGTCTCGACCATGCACAAGTCACTTGGATCAGTTGCTGTTTGTCAAGCTGACCGTGTGAAAGCCATTGTGTACAGAGACCTGCTGATCAGATATGGACCTCTTGCCCGTCAGCACTATGCTCCTCTGAAGCCACACTCTTAGTTGCCTCATTGCCAGGTTCCCTCCTCTGAAGCTCCAGCTCACGGTTCATCCAGTTCTGAACCACCTGATCTGTTTTTTTGAAGTCCTTCCGGTTCACAACCGGGATCACGGGTGTAATGGTGTAGTCCTTTTTGTGGCTGAGACACTCATTGATCTTCTTGACAAAAAGATATAAGATCTCAATCACATTTAGGAATAAAGAGACACAGGCCACCACCAGCATGAACCAAATGAAGATGCTTTTCTCAGTAGGCCTTGACAAGAAACAGTCCACCTTGTGAGGACATGGAAAACGGACACAGACGAATTGGGCCTGAAGAGTGAAGCCATAAAGGTAGTACTGGCCCAAGATGAAACCCACCTCTAAAAGTATCTTGCAAAGCAAACTCAGAATGTAGCTTCTCAAGAGACACCCCCGAATGCTGACCTTCCCATTGTCCCTGCTGTACTTAGGGAATTTGTAGCCTTTCTTGAGGAACAGATTGATTTGCTCGTTCTGAAGCTCTTTCTTCATCATCTCTCTCACTTTCTTTTCCACATGTATGACGTGGACGACGTGGCCCAGGTAGGCCAGAGTAGGTGTGGACACCGAGATGATCTGCAGCACCCAGAAACGAATGTGTGAGATGGGGAACGCCTGGTCGTAGCAGACGTTCTCGCACCCCGGCTGCTCTGTGTTGCAGATGAAGTCTGACTGCTCATCGCCCCAAACTCTCTCGGCACCGGCGCCAAGGACTAGAATCCTAAACACAAACAGGACGGTGAGCCAGATTTTTCCCACCACCGTTGAGTGCGTCTGGACTCTATCCAGCAGTCTTCCGAGAAAGTCCCACTCGCCCATCTTTAATGTTAATTGAATTCCTGAAAGAAAAGCCATTATTATTAATTGGACAGAGCAGTTCGACTGCAATTTATATGCAGTGATGCTCATCATTTGTTCTCACATACTTTATGCAAGCACTATTGATGGATTCAGAAATGTTTAGCATAAAGTCAGGAGGCAAACCAGGTTCTTTTCCATGATGTACATGGGAACCAAGGTTTTTGTGCGGAAAACTCAAAACATTGATAGTGACAGTGGCAGTACTCTTTTCCGTCTTCAAGTCAGCTTGGTGTTTTTTACAGTCTGCATAAAACTGAAATTTTAAATACTCGTCTGCTTTGGAATTCAGAATGAGAATTACATTTCAGATCATTATGTAATTTTTTGTGAAGTGTTTTTTTTTTTACCTTTAATATGGCATTGCTGATAATACAATTTGTAAAGAAACAAACTATATGAAATTATACAAATGCAGAATAAAAGCATTTACACAAGTTACACAACACAAGGTTACGTTAAACAATATTCTTTCTTTCTTTAACATTGTTGTTCAAAAGTTTGGGGTTGATAAGACTTTTTTATGTTTGAGAAAGAAGTCTTATGGTAATCAGTTGTTTTTTTTTTTTTTTTTTATCAAATAAGCATTAAAACAGAAATACTGTGAAATATTGTAACAATTTTAAATAACTATTCCAGAATTATATATTTTTGAATATTGTATTCTTGTGACGGCAAAGATAATTTTTTTTCAGGATCATAACTCCAGTCTTCAGTGTCACATGATCCTCCAAAAATCATTCTAATATGCTGATTAGCTGCTCAATAAACATGTTTTTATTATTATCTAAACAGTTTAGGTGCTGCTTAATTTTTTTTTTCTGGATTCAGAATTGATTTAAAATATACATTTATTTTGAACAATTATAAATCCATTTGCTTTCTTGACCAAAAACCTTGGAACAGCAGTGAGAGAGAATATTCTAAGCATTTCAGTGATGAATAACAAATAAACACTCGCTTCGCTTACCAAATATAAGAAGACGGAGAGGAAGTTTCACCCGCTCATCGAGGGCTCGAAGAGAGATGTGTATAACAGTTTTTGTCTAAGCCTTCCTCTTCCTATCGAAGAGGCAGCTTCTGAACCAAAACAAAGATTATCACATTATCAGTGTGTAGACTCCGAACAATTTTCAGCCTTGACATCTGGAGTTGGGAATATTTATCACATTCAGGTGGGTTTCTTGTGCAAGTCTATATGGCATGCATTACATAGGCTAATAGCTTTTATATATTATACTTTACATCTCTGCACTACTCCCATCTGAATATCAAACATATCTGTTTTCAAACAGGTTTCCTAAACATGCTCCATTCTCTAATCACCACAGTC
This sequence comes from Carassius gibelio, assembly GCF_023724105.1. NCBI lineage: Eukaryota > Metazoa > Chordata > Actinopteri > Cypriniformes > Cyprinidae > Carassius > Carassius gibelio. The sequence goes on from NC_068390.1 coordinate 23,115,318, forward strand.
CTGGGCTGGCCTGAACTCATGCCACTGGTTGCAAGTTGGGCATATATACTTTAGTGTGAAAATTTAAATTATTTTTAGATTAAGCAGCACTGACACACCTTTAATTCCATCTATTTATAAAATAATTTCCATGCTGTATTTCAGTTTTGATATTATCGTATAAATCCATTGCTGAAAAAACGTCCTATTCATGGTAAATGTATGGTAGTTACTTCTGTTAATATGAGTGAGATTACGTGAGTAAAGTGCATTGTGTGTTCCTGGCAGAGGAGACACAACATTTGACTTTATCTACACTTTCAAAGATAATACTGGCTGTCAGCATAACTGGAGCTTATACAATGGATTGTATAAACTCTAATCATGCTGACAGCGTATATAAATCTCAGACTTTTATATATTACAAAATAATTTAACAACATTGAAAATCAAAAAAATTTCATGTAGTCTTTCACTAAATTGCATTGATTTTTATTGATAATTTCATAGTTGCAACAACCAAATGTGACACACTGCAATAACCAAACACTAGCTATATAATGGTACAATGAAGATCCATTACTGAGTATATCTAGTATATTTAAAAACACTTGGAATCAAAAATAAATATTTAATTTACAAAACCTTTTGTGCCCCCCTAAATATATGAATCTGACTTTTGCAAAATTCATATTAATGGGTTAAAGAAAAACATAAATAGTGCATAAACATGATAAATTTGTCAGCATGTTCCAACCATTTAAACCACTTTTGTGCAAACATATATACTGAAAAACTGAGGCATTTCACTCAGAACTCAGTATGAGGGAGTAAAGGGACAGGGGGAGTCGTTTTTTAAATTATTATTATTAATCTTATTATCTTAAACAGTTGAATCACTTATTTATTCTAAGCTTAGTCAAAATAAACTCTGCAACATCAGTTTCATGAACCAGGTCCTTCACATGGAGGGGAAACATCCCTGTCAGGTGGCTCTTGTAAAGACGCGTGATCCCAGCATCCATACCCACTCTGGTATGCACTGCACCAGTCGAAACTAGAAAAAGAATAGCATAGGCTTACTAAATATACATACCTTGCTTTATAAAAAAAAAAATACAAATTTCTATGATTGATTGATTACCTGTATGGTGTGAGGCCAGTATCCTGTGGTTCGGTGAGAGACACCCAGAGTTGAAAAAGCATGCCTGGCATACACTTGTGGGCTTGGCACCAGCCACCCAGCAGGACCAGTACCCTCAGATCCTTGAGATGAGACTCGAAAAGGCAGCAAACTCTGCACAAAGACTCCTCGATGACCATATTCATAGTGCAGAGAGCGACTGAAGTTATCAAGAAAAGCCTGTGGGGAATTAAACAAAGAAGAATCGTAAAAAAATCCATCAAGAATATACAGGACATAGAGTGCTGCAGGGATGAAATTTTTGTAGGCCAAAACCCAAGAACAAGTTGCATTTTAGCACTTCTGGTTCCTTGTTTTTTTTTTTTTATTATTGTTAAATGCCTGAAATAAGGTCTATGGTTAATACAAGCTCAAGTTATTGGAAAGTTTTATTTTAAAACATAAAATACACCAGTACTACCCCCAAGTGATTTTTAAAAAGCTAGTTGCTAACAAGTCATGGCTACACAGGTTGTCAGTGACACAAAACGTCATCAAGCCAAACTGGTAAACTCATCTACTCACTATTCTGATTTTACAGCCTCACTGTTTTTATTGTCACACTCTTGCAAACATTCAGAAAAAAAAAAAAGTAAAGACTGAATTGGAATTTGGAGACGTTAAAGTTGTGTGACCGTAGTATAATTCATTTATGGCCTATGTTTAAATTTTAGCAATTGTACTTAGGTTTCAAAATGAGGATTATCATGATTAACCACATTTTTTTTGGTCAAGGAGGTTATTTTTCACATTAATCCAAAAGCCAACAGAAAAATCCTATTGGGATTTTTTTTTCAGGAGAACAAAGCACTGTTTGAATAGATAAGTCAACATCAAGCAGAGATCTGACCGTAGATGCAGAAATAGCAGCTTTTCTGGAAGTCGGACACAAGCATCTCCCAGCGGAAATGTTGACCACTGCTCCTTTTCCCCTTTCCACCATAGCAGGCAGAGCCAGGCGGGTGACAAGAGTGGCAGCTACTATATTTCTATTGATAGTATCCCACACTACAGATTCAGAGAGGTCCGTAAAGTCTTGAGAGAGGTCGAGAGACCCATCCAGGCTGTTAACAATGAATCCAATATCTTTACTGCTGATGGCATCTTTAATAGGTTTGCAGGCCGAGAGCCCTTGACTGAAATCAGCTTCCATTAAACTGGCCTCTACCCCGTAAGTGTCTGAAATGGTTTTGGCAGTGCCAGCCAAGTTACTGATGTCACGGCTGATCAGAATTACACAGATGCCATGCCTTGCCAGTTCCTCTGCATATGCTTTTGCTATTGCCTCTGAAGCATCTATTGAAAATCAAGGGAAAAGGTAAAAATCAGTATGTGGTATTATAACATGTATTAAGTATGAGTGAATTAGACAATGAAACATGATGATTATTCACTTTTAAACCTACCACATACAAGCGCCCATTGTCCATATTGCTGACTAAGATCTCTATGGGACACAAGACGAGGAATAAAATGAAGCCTTATCAGGCTATAGCAGTCCCTCATGAATATCACAGCCTTGCTGACTGTGTAACAAGCACCCACAAGCGCGAGGGTTTCCACATAACAACTGCATGATCTGGCAATTTCTCGATACAAAAGCTGGAAGCTGTCAACAGCGGCCATTAAAAGCTGAGATCCGTACAATTAGGTACTTTAAATTAGCAGCCAAAAAACAACAACAATCTTTTAGATTCAACGAGTTAATTTTAACTCAACTAGCTTGACTATGTTTGTTAATACGAGTGCTATTTCACCAGATTCTCCTCTTCGGTCTCGTCACGTCAAGTGAATCAGGAAAACAAAAAGTCACGTGATACACTAGCGTCACGTGATCAACACTAGCGTCTTCAGTCAGCGTCAAACACTTGCTAACTTCACCTCTCTTCGCGTTTCTTTGGTTTTATCGTAGTTATTTTTGCAGATGCGCTATCGTAATCTTTGCTAGACATGGAATACATTCATACATTCGTGCCGTGAATCGTATTGTTTTACAAATAACGGGTGTTTTATGGCGGATCCCTCAACTCAAATGGCTTGTTTCCATAGAAACGGTACTGTTAACGGATGCTAAGCTGACTTGTACAGAGCTCTGTGTTTTATGAAATGTCCGATTATGAAATATTTCTAATGTTATGGAAGTGACGTATCTCATATGTTTGGACATGATGTGAAATTATTTCAGGTAATGTTTAAAACTTCCTGTGAGCAGTATGTGGAATATACATTTTTTTTATGAGAAAATACAAGCTTAAATGCCAACACTTGAATTCCGAACATTTAAATTTTAAGTAACGTAAACTTACATAATATTAAATGACATAGCTAGCGTAAAATGCTTTACTCCGATTTAGGGATATGATGTAGTCTAGATAATATTATTAGTGCACCTATATTTAATATTTTAGCTATATTAGTTAGCCCTGTGTGTATGTACCAATCAGATTTGACCGCTTTACATGTTTCTTATGATTTGGAAATGGCTCTAATGTGCAAAATTAGTTTTATTATAGGCATGTAAAAATTGTGGTTACACATGATTTCACATTTATTTTTGTATTTCTGTTCCTGTTTAGTGGATTGAGTGGGATACTGAATGAAAAGCAGCCAAAAAGTGTGCAGCATACATAGAAACTCCATCAATACTGTTTTAGACTTATTCCAGGAATCTAAACTTTGTGGGAATATATACTGAATAGAGTTTGTATTATTCCCACCACTGTTACTACAGGTCAAACACATCTCACTTCACACCTTGTTTTTCTAAGCATTGGATCCCAAATAGAAAAGAGCTGATCACACCCCTGAGAAGTGATGTCTCAGTTCTCCAGCGAGGATGAGGCAGTGCTCCAGAGCCTGCTGCGAGAGCTCCTGAAAAGTGTCAAAGAGAGAATCTCAGGAGCACCATCGGTGGAATGTGCCGAGGAAATTCTGCTTCATTTGGAGGAAACTGACAAGAACTTTCACAAGTAACAGACATGTCTCTTCCAGTACATGTTGAAGGGATAGTTCACCCAAAAATCTAAATTATGTCATTAATAACTCACCCTCATGCCGTTCCAAACCCGTAAGACCTCCGTTTATCTTCGGAACACAGTTTAAGATATTTTAGATTTAGTCAGAGAGCTCTCAGTCCCTCCATTGAAACTGTGTGAAGTACTGGTGATCCGAAAACGAATTCAACCGGTTCTTGACTCGTGAACGAGTCAATGTTTTGTTCATTATCTGGCTCGGCTCGGTGTTCATCTTCAGTTCTCTCTTCGAAGCAGTTCAGTCAGTGTACTGTTTCAGTACATGAATTACTCCGGGAAATTGGTTTGTTTTAACTCAGAGGGAGTGTCAGCCACATTAAAAAAGTTAACAGCTTATGTCATTTGTGGATTAATGTGTATTGGAGACGTGAACCGTTTAAAATGATTCAGTTAGATTTGGTGAACTGGTTCAAAAAGATCTGATTACATCGAATTATTCGTTCGTGAACCGGATATCACAAACTGCTTTGTTTTGAACTGTCTTACAACAGACACGGAAGAGAAGAAAATGCTGAATAAAGTCATAGTTTTTGCTATTTTGGACCAAAATGTATTTTCGATGCTTCAATAAATTCTAACTGACCCTCTGATGTCACATGGACTACTTTGATGATGTTTTTCTTACCTTTCTGGACTGTTCACACAGCTCTCAGACTAAATCTAAAATATCTTAAACTGTGTTCCGAAGATAAATGGAGGTCTCACGGGTTTGGAACGACATGAGGGTGTGTCATTAATGACATAATTTAGATTTTTGGGTGAACTATTCCTATAAGACTGATTGTGATTACTGTTTGATTGATCTACTTTCATAACCTCCCTCTGTTTTTCAGCTATGAGTTTGTGAAGTATCTGCAAGGGTATGTAGAGAGCAGTTTGGTAGCGGTTATAGAAGAAGAGACTGAGAATTTTACCAGGGGTGATGGTCATGCTGTTGGGTCCGTGCAGGACACCCAGGTTCACGCTGTTAGGAAGAGGACTAGGGACTCCGCAAAGTATGTGTTTTTAGGATTCCTGTGACCTTGTGTTTCTTGATATGATAAGATGCTTTTGTGGACGTTTGCTCACTGCATGATGCAATACAATGAGAAAGTCTAATATAGAATATTTTTTTAGAGAAATTCAATTTCGGCTGCTGATTCCATATTAATTTTCTCCATAAACATAAAAAAAATATTTCAATAAAAAGCTCTAAGCCATGAAACAAACCAACCATCTCCAGAATTAATAACAACATTACAGTATAAAAGGCTCAGGACTGTGTATTTAATGCCTTTCAAAAAGCATGGGAAATTATATCAATGGATCGGCGACAACAATAGGATATTAAACTAATTTCAAAATATTATATAAACAATATATAAGGTTTTCTGCAAAATAATCTACAGTTTAAAAGCTTGGTGGCCTGTAAGGTTTAAAAAAAAAAGTTTTAAAGTGATCACCTACCATTTACTTAATAAAGATGGTGAATTGTGAAATATTATTACAAAATATATATATATATATATATATATATATATATATATATATATATATATATATATATTACATTTCAAAACAGCTGTGCTGCCTAATGTTTTTTTTTTTTTTTTGGAAACTGTGATACCAGTGTTTGCAATACATTGATTGGTTTGTAGCGGCCTGCCACAAATAGATTTTCCTAAATGCTTTGACTTAGTTTAATAAACGTGAGCTCTGAACACTTCAAAGTCACAATGGGGTGCAGGTGTTTTTATATGAATGTATCTTTGAAGGGCACTGACTGTCTTTGATGTCAAAAGTTTTGATGTCATTTTCATGAAATCTTTTCTATACAACCTGATAAAGCAGCGTTAAGATGGTTTGTTTACATTCGTTACCGGGGAAACATCTGTTTTTGCTCCTAAAAAGTGCCTACTACTGGCAGAGAATTAATGTGCAATTTCAATAAGCACATTTTCTGTTTTATATATAACTTATATTTCCCCCGGCGGAAGTGCCACCACACATTGAATTTAAGTCTGTGGGAAACACTGGATACATTAGTAGTGTATTCATACTTATTCAAATATAGAAGCAAGTTGTATTTCAGATTTATGTTTTCATGGTTAAATTGATATCTCTGTGTGTATGGGACATTTAGTTCAACCTTAGTTGGTTTTTTTTGTTTGTTTTTTTTAATCTGTAGGTATAAACAGATGATGCAGACTCTGATGTACATGATGTCAACAGACCATGATGGTGGTTGTGGAATCACTGATCAATAAATTTGAGGAAGATCCGCTGAAGAAAGAGAAAATGGACAGGAAGAGCCAACATGAGCAGTCAAGCAGCCATTACACTGACAACTGTTCTGACAGTGACTCTTCATTCAATCTGGTTGTTTTTGTAAAGGTTTAAATAAGTTACAGAGGCTGTTGTTGTTTCTTTGACAAGAATATTATCCTGTTTATCTCAGTCTTTCACATACTATCACTGTACGTTCATACTATAAACTGAATGATTAACTAATGTCTTTGATTTCAACACGTAGAGCTATGCATTCATCAAGCATGGACAACTGCAAGTCATTGCTGAGAAGCTTGACCCCGGTGACCACGAGAGGTGAAAACTCCTCTGATACACTCACGTCCCATAGTTTCCATTGTAGAAAGAGAGAACTGTCATTCTGATTCAGAGATGAAGCAGTCATCCTGATCTGTATAATCGCAGCTTCGCTTGGAAGCTTTGCAGTCGTTGTGGAATGCCCCTCCCTCTGATGTCCTGAGTTGTGAAAGCTGGACTGGCCTGCGCCGAAACCTCTCTGCTGCACTCACTGACCCTGACCCTGAGCTCAGTGTAAGAGATAAGTGCTAAATAAGCAATGACCTTAGCTACGGCCTCTACAACAAAACAGACAACATTTTCAGAGGAGAGGTGTCATTTGAAATGGAGGCCATGACCTGTTCCACTAACAGTATTAAATCGCACAGTATGTGGGTGCTTAATTAAATGTATTGTGAACCAGGGTTATTATAGTTAACTAAAACTAAACTAAACTGCATTAAACTAAAATAAAATAAAAATTCATTACTTATATAAATAAATAAAATAATTGTTAACTGAAAAAAAAAAACTAAAACTGAAAATAAGCTATATTAATTGTATTATTAATATATACTGTGTAGACAAAAAATAAATAAATAAAAATGAGAAAAATACACAAGAATTACTTAAATTAATTCAGAATATAAATAAAAACATAGTATCATAGTAGTATGTCAGTGATACTTAAATAAACTGTTGTTAACATGGCATTTTGCTTTCACAGGATAAAGTCCTTAAATTTTTTGCAAAGACATTTTCATCTTCTCCGTTAAATGTGACTAGGGATGTCTACAGTAGCATAGGTAGTATCTTAAGTTTATTTTAGCAGTATGAAATATGTTTTAATATTCAGTATATACGTGAATGTACAGTCCGTAAGTTCATTTTCATGAAGTGTCAACATCTCTTTTCAGCTGAAAGTTTAGAGGCTAGTTTCCTCTACCATAAATTGAGTTTTCCAAGTGGCTCTACAAGTATTGATGCGAACAGACCAGATATGGCCTGTCTTCTCAAACAAGTATGTGACATTTCCTTCCTCCTATCAATAAAGCTTAATAAAGTTTAACTGGCTTGGAAAAATATATGAATAAAGTTTCGCTTGCTGGTATAAATATGAGTTTCTTTCTTTCTGGTCATTCTAGATGCGATTAATGAATGACTTTCAGAAGGAAGTGACAGCATCCTGAGAAGTGAGCTTTCACATTTCAAACACATTTCCAGAATATTGTATGCTATATCTTGATTGTGTCAGATTGGCTTGAATATGTAAAAAAAAAAAATTCTTTCTTTTTTTTCTTCTGTGGTCTCGTTACATGGAGGAAATCATTGAGAACACCCTCTCTTTTCTCGCTCTGCATTCTGAACAGGCCATGAGCAGTCCCGGCTCTGAGAAATCCCTGGAGCCCATACACTCAATCTCTCTGCTGGATATCAATGCCACCTTGTTTAAGAAATGGAGGGTGAGACAACTTTTTATATAAAGAATAAACAAAACCAAAAGAACACAACAAACACACAACATTTTGTAAATTAGTAGTTTTGACTTTACTTTACAGGGGGAACATTTTTCTTTTTCTTATAATAACAGGGTTCCCGCGGGGTCTTAAAAAGCCTTAAAAGCATTGAATTTATTAATTTGGAAATAATACCTTAAAAAGACTTTAAAAAGTCTTGAAATTTGATGTCTGGGTCTTAAAAATTGTGCTGTATGTAACTTCTATGTATTGTAATTTTCCTCAAAAGTTTCATTTGTCAACCACGATTATTTTGATTAAATGACGTAGTATAAATAAAGAGTGGCGGAACCAGTAATTGAGAACGCAACGCAGCCCCGGGTCACAGTCGAGCGGCAACCTCACGCTCTCTCTCGTGACATAGACAGTGTCTCGTGAAGCCAATAAGGAAGTGACTAAAACTGCAATTAATCGACTGGCCGCTTGAGGCTGGCTGCAGAAGAGAGTCAGTCCCATAAGCCGCGTTTCCACCGCAGGAACTTTACCCAGGAACTAGGGACTTGGTCCGGTACTTGGTGTGTTTCCACCGCAGGAACCAGGAACTAAATAAAAGTTCCGGGTAAAAAAATGCCCCCCAGAAAGTCCCTGCTGGCGAGGTGGTACTTTTTTAAAGTTCAGGAACTTTCGGGGGCGGGACTTTGGCGCTAAACATCCTGATTGGTTGAGTTGACGCAGCATTGGTTGAGTTCAACCACCATTTATTCGGATCAACATTTTCAAAATATTACTGTTATTGTGTCATGAAATGTAATTTTAAAAGTATTTCAGGCGAGAATGTAGTTGTTTAAAACTCAAATCTGTTGTTTATTTATAAAGACAGCGCCTATTTAAAAATGTGTTTCGCCGATCTCTGAGACGGTGAGCTCCACACGATCAGGGAGAGCTCAGTGATCATCTATCCGCCCAGAGGCAGCCTCACCTTGGATAGACCTTCTGATATGTGCCGCTGGCTCTGATGTGTCTTTAGTGGTTAAACATAACATATAATTCAGCTGCGGGGTAAATCTAACAGGTTTTCTTTGGTCTGTATTCAATTTATCTATATGTTAAAATGAAAATAAAAAAGGCAAGTCTATATAATATTTCGTTTCATTGTAATGGATGTATATAACGTTACACATATCCCTGAACTAAGTACATTTCTGCAGCTGTTATTATGTTTAAATGAAAACGAAAGGAGGCAGTGGTATTTTATATCCTATTTCGTTTTATTGTAAATATACTGAGGGGAAAATAACAGTAGCCAAAGCCATCTGAGTTCACGCAGCATTGGTTGAGTTCAACCACCATTTATTTGGATCATTTTCAAATATTACTGTTATTGTGTCATGAAATGTAATTTTAAAAGTATTTCAGGCGAGAATGTAGTTGTTTAAAACGCAAATCTATGGTTTATTTATAAAGACCGTGCCTATTTAAAAAATGTGTTTCGCCGATCTCTGCGACGGTGAGCTCCACTCGATCAGCGAGAGCTCAGTCCTCATGTATCCGCCGAGATGCAGCCTCAAATCGGCTAGACCTTCTGATATGTGCCGCTGGCTCTGATGTGTCTTTAGTGGTTAAACATAACATATAATTCAGCTGCGGGGTAAATCTAACAGGTTTTCTTTGGTCTGTATTCAATTTATCTATATGTTAAAATGAAAATAAAAAAGGCAAGTCTATATAATATTTCGTTTCATTGTAATGGATGTATATAACGTTACACATATCCCTGAACTAAGTACATTTCTGCAGCTGTTATTATGTTTAAATGAAAACGAAAGGAGGCAGTGGTATTTTATATCCTATTTCGTTTTATTGTAAATATACTGAGGGGAAAATAACAGTAGCCAAAGCCATCTGAGTTCACGCAGCATTGGTTGAGTTCAACCACCATTTATTTGGATCATTTTCAAATATTACTGTTATTGTGTCATGAAATGTAATTTTAAAAGTATTTCAGGCGAGAATGTAGTTGTTTAAAACGCAAATCTATGGTTTATTTATAAAGACCGTGCCTATTTAAAAAATGTGTTTCGCCGATCTCTGCGACGGTGAGCTCCACTCGATCAGCGAGAGCTCAGTCCTCATGTATCCGCCGAGATGCAGCCTCAAATCGGCTAGACCTTCTGATATGTGCCGCTGGCTCTGATGTGTCTTTAGTGGTTAAACATAACATATAATTCAGCTGCGGGGTAAATCTAACAGGTTTTCTTTGGTCTGTATTCAATTTATCTATATGTTAAAATGAAAATAAAAAAGGCAAATTTATATAATATTTCGTTTCATTGTAATGGCTGCATATACACATATCCCTGAACTAAGTACATTTCTGCAGCTGTTATTATGCTTAAATGAAAACCAAAGGAGGCAGTGGTATTTTATATCCCATTTCGTTTTATTGTAAATAGGAAAATTGCAGTAGCCAAGACGAGCTGACTGAAGTTATCAAGTACGCTGCTGTTTATAGATTTACCGGACTTGCGTCGTCGCGGACATCACACTCCCGAGTCGAATGCACAAAGTCTGAACTAACTACCGAGGATGCACGTCCAAAATCAGCGTACTTTAAAAAAACAAACAAATCAGCAGTACTTTGTATTGAGAAACGCGCGCAGACCTACGTCACCAGTCTATTTGCCTAATCTACCCGGTACTTTACACCGCGGTGGAAACGCAGAAAGCAACAGGTCTGGGGGGAAAAAAGTTCCTGGGAAAAAAAGTTCCTGGTAAAAATGTTCCGGGTAATTTCGGTGGAAACGCGGCAATAGACTCCCCATGTTAAAATGTCCAACTTTACAGCAGAAAAAAACATGTTTAGAGCCTGGTTAAAAAAATACGTCGACGCAAAATATGCGCATCGATTCGTCGACCTGTTTTTATTTCTCTAAAAAACGTTTGCAAAACGTTTACCTTATGTGCGCTGAATATACGCGATGGCTGGATCAACATTCTACGTTATATAACCAATCCAGGGGTTTTTCTGCATTGATCTTTTTTTTTGGCGGCTGTCAAAACCTTATTTGATCGGTGAGTGATGTAGAATAGAATGACTGCTTGCCTGACAGGGCGCGTACGAGAGAGAGCCCCGGCTGCGCTCGCACTCACAGTCTTCAAACTACACGAGCGCTGTCTTGCTCTCTCTCTCCCTCGTGCATATTAATCAAAATAATTAAACACGATAGAAAAAGGGCGAAACACCAAAGTTTCATGCGCGCTCGCGCACTCACAGTCTTCAAACTACACGAGCGCTGTCTTGCTCTCTCTCTCCCTCATGCATATTAACCAAAATCAATAGACACGATAGAAATTAGAAAAAGGGCGGAACGCTAGACATCAAGTTGTTGTTATTTTCAGCTGAAAGAAGAACTTTTTTTCAGTACGCTAGGCCCTATGTGTTCAGTAAGCTTGTTTCATTAAGCTATGTGTTTTCAAGGCTTCAAGGTTTTATTGAATGCCATTGTACTGCTCTCCTTGTGTGTTTCCATATGTGTGAACACAATTTAGCAGCAAGCCAAACTCCCTTCAAATAAAGACTGGAGCCAGGGTGTAGTTTTTCAAAACTCCTGATGTTTACTCCAATATGCTTCAAAGGAGAGTGAAACTATCAAAAACAATACACAAATAAATTGTTTTTAGTACAAAGAATACAAAATATATACACAATATAAAGGCTGACAGAGCAGAGTTACCAGTTGAGCAATTGGTGTATAAAATAACAAATAATTATTACCAATATAGCATAGGTAATAAAGAAAATATTCTCAATTTACAAATTTTACAATAATTACTTACTGACAATGCTTTCGAAGACATGAACATTAAAGAAAACTGGAGCGGCAGTCACATGGAGCTTAAAGCTTGAGAGAGCTGAGCAAACTAAAAACAAAATGGCTGCTCCCTTGCTTAGTCTGGTAATTTTCAAAATTAGAGTCCCAAGAGTGAAACACACAATGAACATAACACTCCCCGCCTGACATCTATGAAGATGTCATCTATACCAACTGTTTAAAGGAGTTTTCCTATTTTCTTAGCAGGAGAATTACTTCAGATATAGGCCTCAAGAAGGTTTTGCTGGACCCTTCTTTAGTCACTTTAAGTTCAACCTTTCGAACCTTTCCATCTTGACCAGGGAAAACACTTGTGACGAGTGCCATAGGCCATTCATTTCGGGCTACTTGATTGTCCTTTAGTAGTACTATGTCACCCTCCTCGATGTTTGGGTATGGGTCCTGCCATTTGTGACGAACTTGCAGCGTTTGCAGATATTCCTGTTTCCAGCGAAACCAAAATTGGTTGGCTAGGCTCTGTACTTGCCGCCATTGGCGTTTGTAGATATCCTTTTCAGAGAAGTCTCCTGCTGGAGGTGAAGAAACTGGTTTTTGTGTTAAGAGCATTGCAGGGGTAAGAATCAAGGGTGAGTCTGCATCCAAAGAAACAGGTACGAGAGGTCTACTGTTAATAATTGCTGTCACTTCCGCCATAAGTGTACAAAGCACTTCATCTGAGAGGTTAGAATGTCCTTCCCGCATCAGCATTGAGTCAAGAATTCTACGAGCCAGACCAATCATTCGCTCCCATGCGCCCCCCATATGGGAGGAGTGTGGTGGGTTGAAAACCCATGTGCATCCCTCGTTATTGATGTATCTTTGCACCTTTGTTTCTTTTATAACTTTGTGGAATTCAAGCTCATTGCAAGCACCAACAAAGTTGGTTCCACAGTCTGAGTGCAGTTGTTTTGCAGGGCCACGGATCGCGAAAAACCTGCGAAGTGCATTGATACAACTCGAAGAGTCCATAGACATAATGACTTCAATGTGAACTGCACGGGTGCTCATGCAGGTGAAAAGCACCGCCCAGCGTTTACTGAGAGCTTGACCTCCTCTTGTTCGGCGAGCTACCACTGTCCAAGGCCCAAAGACATCTAAGCCAGTGTAAGTAAAGGGTGGTGACACACTTAGTCGTTCTGGTGGCAAGTCTGACATTTTCTGCATTTCAAGTTTACCACGAAGTTTACGACAGGTTACACATCCATGAAGAATACTGCTTATGCATCTCTTTCCTCCAATAAGCCATAATCCAGCAGCACGAATGGCCCCTTCTGTGAATATGCGGCCTTGGTGCTCCACACGTTCATGGTAGTGCCTTATGAGTAACGCAGAAACGTGATGCTTACCGGGCAAGATGACTGGGTTTTTCTCTGGGTAGTTTAAATCTGCCAGTTTTAATCTGCCTCCGACTCGGAGTAGACCGTCCTCATCTAAGAAAGGATTCAGTTTTGAGAGTGGAACTTTGCTGCTCATGTGTCCTCCCTTAGAGAGTGTTTCGATGTCCTTGTTGAATGATTCCTTTTGCACAGAGCTGATTATCACATTCTTGGCTTTTAACAACCCACTTACAGTGTGTGCTTGTGAACAAAGGTGCCAACCACTGCATGTGTTGGATTCACTGGTAGATCTAGAAGAGCAAGCTACATGGATGAGCGATGCAATGGCTCTTTGTAAGGATTTCCAAGAGGAGAACCTCTGAAACCTGTCAGAGGTGAGTTGTTTATCCTTCATTCCTGTGGTGCAAGCTGTCACAATTGGCCTGATTTCTGTATCTGAATCTGGATCCACAAGCGCAAAGTTGTCTGTCATATTGAAATCATCTTCATGTGGCTTATGCAGGAATGCTGGACCTGTAAACCAGTTCGACTTCACGAGCTGAGAAGCATGGATGGACCTGGAAGCAATGTCAGCAGGATTGTGCTCTGTGGGTATGTATCGCCATTGCTTTGGTTCTGAAAATTGTCTGATTCTCTGCACCCTGTTGTGGACATAGACATAGAAACGTTTAGTTTCGTTATAGATATAGCCAAGTACAATTTTGCTATCACTGTAGAAGGTAATAGCATCCGGTTTGAAGTCAATCTCTTGAACAATGAGTTCTGCTACCTCCACTGCTAAGACTGCAGCACAAAGCTCTAATCGGGGTATGGTAGGCTGGTTTTTTGGCGTCAGTTTTGCTTTTCCTAAGATGAAGCCAATGCTGATCTGTCCATCTCCATCTACTGCCCTGAGATATGCTACAGCCCCTATGGCCTTTGTTGACGCATCAGAGAAAACACAGATTTCTTTGTGAATTGCCTTTGAATGAGAGTTGGGTGTGTAAGGACGAGGAATGTGAAGGTGTTGCAAGTCTTTCAATGAATGTCTCCATGATTCCCACTCACCATGTTTCTCTTGTGGCAGTGATTCATCCCAGTCTGTTCCTTCAATGGATAGCTCTCGAAGTAGAAACCTCCCCTGTATAGTGACAGGAGCCACAAGACCGAGAGGATCAAAGAGACTATTAATTATGGAAAGGACACCACGGCGTGTGAATGGTTTGTCGTTGACTGATACTTTAAATGTAAATGTATCAGTTGCAGTCTCCCAATTCAGACCAAGGCTGCGTTGTGTAGGCATAGTTGTTCCACTGAGATCGAGGTCTTTGATATCTTTCGCGTGATCTTCAGTTGGGAATGCTTTGAGTACTTGTAGACTGTTGGATACAATCTTGTGCAGCCGCAGGTTTGATTCGGAGAGGGATGCTTGTGTTCTCTTTAGTAGGTCTATTGCTTCCTCTTCAGTTGGCAAGGAGATTAGTGCATCATCCACATAGAATCCACGTTCCACAAAGTACCGGGTGTCTGGACCGTATCGCGGAGCACCCTTCTCTGCTGCTCGTCTTAAACAGTAAATCGCTACCGCCGGGGAAGGGCTGTTGCCAAACACATGGACTTTCATCTTGTATTCAACAATGTCCTTGTTAAGGTCGTTATCACGGTACCATAGGAAGCGTAGGTAATCTCTGTGATCTTCTCTCACAACAAAACAGTGAAACATTTGTTGTATGTCTGCCATCACTGCTACACATTCTTTCCTGAAGCGCATCAGGACGCCAATGAGGCTGTTATTAAGGTCTGGTCCAGTGAGGAGCACATTATTGAGAGAGATACCTTCATGCTGTGCGCTGGAGTCAAATACTACCCTGATCTGATCTGGTTTTTTGGGATGATAGACTCCGAATAGTGGTAAGTACCAGCATTCATTTCCCCTTGGTAGTGGAGCTGCAAGTTCTGCATGATCACTGTTGAATAGTTTTTGCATGAAAGTTACAAACTGTTCTTTCATATCTGGCTTCCGTTCTAGGGTACGTCGTAAGGAAGAGAGGCGGCTCAAAGCTTGATCTCTGTTGTTCGAAAGAACTGGCCGTGGAGACCTAAAAGGAAGAGGTGCCACCCAACTGTTGGAATTATCCTGGAAAACATCTTTCTCCATAATCTTTAGAAAGACTTCATCCTCGACGGAGAGTGCAGGCTTATTGTCATTCTCTGATCTCTTAAATAGAGTCTGGCCGAGATTGTCTTCGTTCATGTTACAGTGGGCTTCGAAGTCATGGGCTGTATGCAGAGCTGTTAAGTTACTGGTGATCTTTTCTTTAATGTGTACGTGACTTGTACAAGGAATAAACAGTGAGGGTCTTCCATTTTCTAAGATGTTTGTCTTGAAACTGGAAACACTGGGCTTGTGCACATCTCCTAGGCATACTTCACCGACCAGAACCCATCCTAAGTCAAGTTTTTGGCCAAAGGGTGTGTTATTTGGGCCATTAATTTGTTTCCTCACTTTATGAACTCTGAGTATGTCTCGTCCAAGTAACAGGAGGATGTGGGCTTCAGGATCCAGAGCTGGTATTTCAGATGCAATATGCTTGAGGTGAAGTTGATGGAGAGCAGCTTCAGGTGTTGGAATTTCATCACGGTTGTTGGGTATTTCATCACATTCAATTAGTGTTGGAAGCGCAAGACTGATTCCACCATTTGCCGCTTCAATCTGATAGCCATTTGCTTTCCTTCCTAAGCACTCAATCAACCCAGCACATGTCTTTAGGCTGTAAGGAGTTGCTTTACTATTGATGTTGAATATGTCAAAAAATCTTGACCTGGCCAGAGATCTGTTGCTCTGATCGTCGAGTATAGCATACATCTTTACTGCATTCTCAGGATGCCCCACAGGAAACACCTTGACGAGACATATTTTGGAACAAGATTTTGTGGAAAGACCATGACAAACTTCAGTGCAAAGGGAGCTCACTTCTTGTGTTGTTGGATTTTCTCCTGCATCCTCCCCGCCATGCTGTAATGGAGGACTTTGGATTTTAGGTGTCCATGAGGGTGGACCAGGATGCAGAGCTGAGTTGTGACTGTCACTGTTGCACTCATCACATTTTAGAATGACTTTGCAATCGCGAGCAAAGTGTGATGATGAAGAGCAGCACCTAAAGCAGATCCCTTGGTCTTTTAGGTATGCTTTTCGCTCATCGATGGTTTTCAATCTGAAGCCTCGACATTTCCTCAAAGGGTGAGGTTTGTTGTGTATAGGACAGTATTTGGCTGGATCATCTTTAGAAGGCATTTTGTCTTGAAATGCACTATGAGAGATTTCAGTTTTGTGCACCAACACTGGCGTCTTGAAGTTAGAGCGGTTTACAGTGAGCCCTTCATACTGTGGGCGGCAACTACTAGAAAAGGCAAAGCTGGGATCATTACGTGTTTTAGCATGATTGCAAATGAACTGAGTAAAGAACGAGAAAGGAGGGTAAGTGACACCAAATTCTTCTTTGAACTTTGAGCCTTGAGAAATCCATTTCTCTTGTAAGGTATATGGCAGTTTTTCAACGATGGGCCTGATGCCGCGAGCAGTGTCTAAGTAGGCTAAACCTGGTAGATAGCCGTCGTCTTTGGCTGAGAGAAGCTCCATTAAAAGATCTCCTAGCTCTCTTAATTTGAGGTTGTCTTTACCTGAAATCCTGGGAAAACTGTCTAACTTCTTAAACAACGCACTTTCGATTACTTCAGGTGAGCTGTAGCATTCATCAAGTCTGTTCCAGACCATTTTCAAGGCTGTGTCTGGGTTTCCTATGTGAACTGCCCTGAGACGTCTTACGTATTCTGAAGATTCTTTACCAAGCCACTTTGACAACAAGTCTAGCTCCTCACTGGCCGTAAGACCCAAGTCTTTGATTGTGTTGATAAAAGAGGACCTCCAGGCTCTGTAACTTTCAGGGTGATCATCAAAGCGTGTTAAACCACTGCTCACCAGCTCACGACGTGCAAGATATTTCACTAGGTCCATCATGCCTGAAGTTTCTGAGTGTTGTGGCAAAGATCTGGATACACCACTGCACTTAGCCTGTTGCTGCCATTTATTGCTGACTGGTATTTCTATTGACTCTTTTTTCATGTTTCTTGGGAGTTTTACTTGTTGCAGTTTTGGCACTCTTAGAGATGGAGATGTAGAACATGCATCAAGTACGACATACTGGTCATCATTCACATGCACTATATTTGGTTCAGTTTGAGAGGTAAACTGGTTCTGATCCGTTACTTGGTCTGGTTCAGATTTGCAATCATGAGACTGATCAGCGGTTAAGTCGGCCTGCTCACTGAGATATGTAGCTTGATCCCTGACATAATCGCAAACACGTTTTTTTGTGCTTTGTGCTGATGAAGAGTGACTTTTCCTTTCATATGGCTCCTCATCCTCAAACTCTGCTGCTGCTTCTAATATATCCGCTTCTGCACTAGCAGCTGCAGCCTCTTTTTCCAGATGTAGGGCTTCCAAATTAGCTTGTAGTCTGGCTGAGTCCACTTTAATTGCAATTTCTCTCTCTGAAAAGGTAACTCGTGCACGTGCTGCTTCTGCCTTAGCTCTAGCACGTGCTGCAGCAACACCAACTGAAGATCTTGAGGATCTTGAAGTTCTTATGGAACTTTTAGAGGATGTGTCAGATGCTCTGTTACTTTTACTTTGTATCTTTCCTAACGTGGTGTCTTTTGGATACCTTTCAGCCATGATGCTCACTATTTGCTACTGTACGCTTCTGCCAAGATGTTCAGCCAGCTGAGTTTGTCATTTCACTGTACTGCTCTCCTTGTGTGTTTCCATATGTGTGAACACAATTTAGCAGCAAGCCAAACTCCCTTCAAATAAAGACTGGAGCCAGGGTGTAGTTTTTCAAAACTCCTGATGTTTACTCCAATATGCTTCAAAGGAGAGTGAAACTATCAAAAACAATACACAAATAAATTGTTTTTAGTACAAAGAATACAAAATATATACACAATATAAAGGCTGACAGAGCAGAGTTACCAGTTGAGCAATTGGTGTATAAAATAACAAATAATTATTACCAATATAGCATAGGTAATAAAGAAAATATTCTCAATTTACAAATTTTACAATAATTACTTACTGACAATGCTTTCGAAGACATGAACATTAAAGAAAACTGGAGCGGCAGTCACATGGAGCTTAAAGCTTGAGAGAGCTGAGCAAACTAAAAACAAAATGGCTGCTCCCTTGCTTAGTCTGGTAATTTTCAAAATTAGAGTCCCAAGAGTGAAACACACAATGAACATAACAGCCATCTCTTATATATAAAGTGCAAAGTAATGCATTCTTAGTCAGTCTTTTATTTTGTAATTTTAAGAGCAATAAACATATATTGCAATGTTAAGGAATTCATGTTTTTTTCATTAAGATATGTAAATCAACATGTATAAATTGTTAGTTGTCAATTAATGGGGAGATAATCGAAATCGAATTGATCTGGAAAAAATAATCGGTAGATTAATCGAAGCTTCGAAAAAATAATCGCTAGATTAATCGTTTAAAAAATAATCGTTTATCCCAGCCCTAATCCAAGCACATGAATGCTCTCAATTTATAAAAACAAATTCCATCGCCTACGTGTTTCAACCATATACTGTATGGTTTCAACCAACAAGTGCCAGCTAGCTGCTAATGTTCCTGAAGCGGCAGCAGGATCTAATAATAGGGGCCGTTCACATATCACACCTAAAAACGCGTGGAAAACACTAGGCGCACTGCTTTCTCCTTCTTTTCAAAGGGCTCGGGCAGAAGAGCACCTGAGGCAACAATGACGCGCACTCTCCATGAAGATGCAGAAATTTCAGCAAAGGATAAATGGATTTGTAGCACTAACGTTGTTACGGGAAAGGATGAAGCTGATTGGTTAGTTCTTGTCACATGACCTGCGGTGCGCTTGCGGCTCTCTGAAAAGTTGAGATTTTTTAACTCGATGCGGTGCGTGGGCGTCGCGACCGCGTCGCTTCCATTATGAACGCGCATACTGCGCGCCTACATTGGAAATAACGAACTTGAGCGCGCAAAAGACGCGATATGTGAACGGCCCCTTATAGCCAGCTTGCTGCTAGCACTGCAGACCCTTCAGCAATGACCGCAACTAGAGTGGATCTGCACACAGCTTTTGGGTCCACGCCAACAATGAAAGCCAAGGTGTTGTGGACTCTTAACACAATCGCTAAACATCAGTCCTACAATGGAAATGAGGGTATCTCAGAGCTTTTCAAATGCATGTTCCCTGACTCCGAAATCGCTAAAATGTTTACTTGCGGTCACGATAAAGGAGAAGTTGACGGAACTGGCTGTCCTTGATAAAGAGATTGCTGCCCTGAGTGAAGAGCTAAGGAGTTGACTGTGTTTCTTAATTTAATGTATTGTTAAGTTCTAATTTCCGATGTTTATTGTTCAGGGGTCTCTCAGTTCCCCATATTCCCAGCATGGAATAAGTAGCTAGCTAATATTAAAAAACAACTTAACATTGTTCGGCAAACTGTCTTGTGGCCTACTGAAATGTTTTTATTTTTCACACCTGCTTGGCTTATCTTTTACCCATTCCACATTTGAAAAATAAATGAAAACAAGTTCAAGGATTTTGTTTTTTCTTTGCTGGTAGGGGCGTGAAATAGGTATAAATTTTTTATATAAATGGACATTAAAAGGTATTAAAAAGACTTGAATTTAACTTGAAGAAACCTGTAGGAACCCTGAATAATAATAATAATAATTATATTAGCATCTAGACTAATGGATGATAATGTTTTCTTTATTGTAAGCATGCACATGTTGCACATGCTTCAAATAAGTAACAATTTTAATTGCCTGTAAATATTTTTCATCATTCATCAGCTAGAAAAGCTGTGAAATCACTCGGAATATGTTTCCTCTTTGCTATTTCCGTTATTTGGATTTTTAAAACTTCATGAACATAGTTATCGTTCTTGGTATGAACGGACCTTTTATTCTTAAAACAGGAAAACTCAATTTAGTATACAGTATATCCTCTTAAATTCAGTTTTAGTTCCAGTATTCCAAACATAATCAACATTTACTGGCTGGTTTAAATGAAATGGGTAAAATACAGAGTTTTTTCAGTGCTAATAATAATATATATTCAAGATATTAATTATGGATTTTATGCATTCTTTTCACCAGATTGTTAATGCTCTCCAGCAGTGCATTTATTACTTTGATTCCTGTGATTCAGTTAGAGAAGAAATGTTGGAAATGATCCACAGCCAGATTGGTACGGCTGAACTTTTGCCCACAGTGTGCACATGTAGCATCATACTTTATCTGACAAACTGGCTTATGTTTTCCCCCTGTGTGCTGTTACAGACCGTCCTTTCATGGTCAACAAGCTAGATTATCATTGCCAGAGATAATTCCAAGGGTTTATGAAGTTATTGTGAAGAACTTTCCCAGAACTCTGGTTCTGTATTGTAGTTGGAAAACTCAATTGGGAAAAAAAACACCCAAACATATTTACAGTATTGTCTGATTTTGTTATTCTCTGCTGCATTCACAAGCCTTAGCTACCAGACTTTCAAACCACCCACAGTTGTGAAACATTGATAACACATCAGCAGTATTCAAAAGATGCTTGTCTAGTTTCTGTGATCTGGGCCAGTTCATGTCACTTCGTATCATAGTCACTTCGGTTACTCATGTAGTGTTACTACAGATTGCACATGTCATATTTCAGTGGAATCAAACTGCCTTATCTTTCAAAACGCTTGTAAAATCTGTAACTGGGGAATATCATAGAAACTTGTACAGGTGACATAAAAAAAGAAAAAAAGAATGAAATATGTTTTTAAATATATATTAAGGTTGGGGGTTCGATTCCCCGGGAACACATGATAGGTATGCTAAATGCATAAATGTAAAAAAAAAAATAAAAATATATATATTACTACATTGTTCAATGATTTTCGTGCAAATTCAACACACGGTATGCAGTAAATGACCCTAATTGTTTTTTTCTCTAACGATTTTTTAAATATTCTTTAAATATTTTTTAAAGGGGTCATATGATGCAATTTCTTTGGAGTGTTACAAGCTCTTGGTGCATAAAGAAGATCTGTGAAGTTGCAAAGACTAAAGTCTCAAATCCAGAGATATATTGTTTATAAAATTTAAGAGTCAACCACACCCCCCTAAAATGGCTCGTTCTAACACGCCCCCACATCTCTACATCACCATGTAGGAAGGTTTGCATAGAACTCCCCAGATGTTAACACAAAGAAAGGAGGCGAACCTTTTATTCTTATAGTGTTGTTGTTCCTGCCGCCATGTTGTATACACGGTGTGTGTTTGGTTGTGAAAGCGAAACTACTTGTTTGGCTTTCCAAAAGAGGATGATATCCGCTTCGTCATGCCTGGACCTGATCTGTGCTGGCTGCTGAGGAAATACATCAACTTTGCACTGTGGAATGCCAGATCGGCTTTGACTGTGGATGAAGCGGAGTCCAGCCCGGGGATCATCACATGTGGTTGCCGCAAGCTCCTACGTAGAATCCGCCAGCCGCCAAGCCTGTCTGCCTCTGCTCACTCAAGCCGGCCTCCGCTCACTCTAGGCCGTGGCTCATTCAAGGCCACGGTGTGTGACACAATTTCGTTGAGAAAGCTAAACTACTTTGTTTGGCCTTCCAAAAGAGAGACATGACTAGAAACCATGTTTATATCACGTTTATAATGGGTTTTAATGTTTATGTCTCGTCGCTCCAGCTGGACAGGGAATCATAATATATTAAGGAGCATAACATTTCCGTCACACGCTTGAGGTATTTGGCCAATCAAAACACACTGTATAGCTGGTCAATCAAAGCATACCTCTCTTTTCAGACTGATGAGCCTTGTGAAAATCAACACTATTCAGAAGGCAGGGCATAGAGGGCATAGTGGATAAGACACATGCCTTTGGTGTGAGAGACCAGGGTTCGAATCCACTGTGAGACACCAGTGTGTCCCTGAGCAAGACACTAAACCCCTAGTTGCTCCAGAGGCATGCGACCTCTGACATATATATGCAATTGTAAGTCGCTTTGGATAAAAGCGTCAGCTACAGTTAATGAATAATAATAAAATAATAATAATAATAAGAGGAGAAACAATAATCTACAGTATGTGGAAAATACTGTGTTTTTTTTTAACCTTAAACCTCATAAACACATTTCATTAAACAAAATAATTTTCTTTTTAGGAGCATTACATGACCCCTTTCAAGATTTAAATTTATATTTCAGTGCTAATTTAGAAACAGGTCATATGCAAATGACTGAATCCATTAAGAGCATGCTCTGCGAATGAGTTGTTCTTGTGTTTTGCCCTTCAGGCCCTGCTCAAAGACCTCTCTACACTTCTAAAGTGTTCGTTTATTTTGTTCACTCTGTGCGTGCCCGAGAAGCTTGTGATGTACACTAATGGAAGGAAAGTGTCATTAGGTGCAGGTGTGTCATCATGTGCAGGTGTGTCATTAGAGTGCTAGACTGATAAACTCTGATTGAATCTAACTGAAAATCTCAACCACGCCTTAAAAGTCTAAGCGTGTGATTTTTATGACAGTTGTTATGTAGATAGATGTTAGTATTAATAGGTGTGTCAAATAATCTATCTCACAGTGCCATTACTGTTTTAGTACCAGGATAAGGTTCTGTTATATCTTCTTCTGGTTAATGAACTTACTTCTTTAAAGGGACACTAAGTAGGAATTACTCCCATCTAGTGGTGAAATTGTATTTTGCATTCAAACTAATTTTGCTCTCCAGCGCCTCGCTTTTTCAAATGCGCGTTGCATCTACGGTAGGCGATATGTACCAAAAAGCTTTGACAGGATGTCTTCTAATAGCACTTCGTCGAGTTTTCCTTCAGGTGAACAGGTGTGTTATTTCAAACAAACTGCAACATGACAACTAACAAACGAATGTTACAGTATGAATTACTGACTGTGGAAAACATGAAATATTGTAATTAGTAGTTATGTCTAATTTATTCGTTATATTTTCTGAATTATATGCATTGTTAGATATAAAAAAAATATTATAATATAGATTGTAACACTGACTTACCTGTCGAGAAGAAAACTTGCCACTTCAGCGTCTCTTTTGAAATCTTTATCAAGCATTAGCTCTTTCCACCTAGAAAAAGCTTCCCCGACATTAACTCTTGTTTTCTGTAATCTACGGTCACGTTTCCTTTTACGTTCTATTTTTGACTGTTTTGGCGACGATGTTTTCTTCTCCTGTGGCGCGGCATATGTATGGTCCATAATAAGAATGCAATCCAGACTTTTAAACTTGCCGGTGCAGATTCAAGCGCCTCTCACTGCTCTGCACCTGCGTTTCTGGCTCTGACCGAAAACGCGCTGTGGAAACGCGTTGGCTTAGTACTTTTTGTCCCTCTCTGCTATTATAGTTTTGCAAGATGGCGGAACTACATGGAAGCCTCCGTCGACCTACCCGTCCCATGTATATAAAGATAATAAATTCTTCATTTACAAGGATTAGTTTAAACATTGGCATAGGTATTTGTACACCATTGAGGGCATATTTATGAATACAAATATTGATTTTAGATAATAAAATACCTAAAAAGTTACTTATTGTCCCTTTAAAGAATAAATTAGTCAGTCTTATCAAGAAAACTTACAGGACTGCACATTATACATTTACGTTATATTATTATGTGGGACTGATTATTAATTAGGATGTTTATTTTCAACCAAACTGTTATTGTTTACTTAAATATCATTTCAAATCTAAATTCTTTTCTTTTTTTTCTTTCTTTTTTTTTTTTTTTTTACATCTATGGAACACATTCTATGGATATTCTTTAAATATATGTGAAATATATGTGAAGTCACATACAGTCAAGTATGGTGACCCATACTCAGAATTCGTGCTCTTCATTTAACCCATCCAAAGTGGGCACACACACAGTAGTGAACACACACACACCCGGAGCAGTGGTCAGCCATTTATGCTGCGGCACTTGTTGAGCAGTTGGGGGTTCATTGCTTTGCTCAAGGGCACCTCAGTCATGGTATTGCCAGAATATACTATCTAACCACTAGGCCACGACTTCCCCAACATATTGAAGCACATAATGTTTTTAAAAGACATCTGTATTTTCCAGTTGTTCTTGTTTTTTTTTTGTTTTTTTTGGTTTGGATCATTGCATCATTTGCGCTGCACTTTAAATCATAATTTACAGAGGGGTGTATGTGTGTGTTTGTTTGTCACAGAGGGGTGTATGTGTGTGTTTGTTTGTCTGTATACTCTAGACTCCCTGACCCCCACTAATCTTGTGATGGAGGTGTTAAGGACCCTGTGTGACCGCACTGAGTGTGCTGTGGAGTGTCTCTACCAAATCCCTGTTATAGAAACTCTGCTGGCTCCTGTTATCACCCTGCCCTCTTCTACAATTGTATATATTTGTTATTTTTATTTAATTTATATTGAAAAAATTGAGAGACAAGTAGTTCACACTTTAGTTCTTCACAACATGAGAATTTGTTAAATTCTGTAGAGGCATCGATATACTATAATTAGAGGTTTTATGTTTAAATTTTATTAATTTATTGTTACATTACAACATAATGCGTATCTACAGTCAGGGCCATCCCGCAGTGAAAAAATTCAACTAATCCTAAACTTAAAAATGAGTGTACATGTACAGTACATCATTTTTAGAAAAAAAATAACAATGATGTCAGATGGATTCTATAGCAACTTTGTGAAAAAAAGTATAACAAAGCAATTGATGCCATCTCCATGATGTATCATCAAGAAAAACGTAAACCATACATATTTTTTTACAGTTTTAGCACTACAGAAGAAGCCTGTTAATTTAAATATTGAAATAAAACCGTAACCTTCTATATAACATCTCATCAGAGACCTCATCTGCAGCATTTTATATGCATTATACTGTTCACCTCAAGCATTTTCAATTTGTCTTTTGTTGCAGCCCAAATTAAATTCCCTAGAAAGTGCCTTGACTCACATAGCAGACATGCTGGCGAGGATCGCTACCACTGAACGAGGTTTATCACTCCTGCTTTATGACAGAAATCTCGTCTCAGCCGAGGGTGAAAAGTAAGTAAATCTAATTCTGGTCTCATTTTACATTCATTATTTTTTCTACTTGCTAGTGTCATCTCGAGCTAGTCGGCACTTGTGCCATATATATCATCAGCATGCATAGATGAAAGAACGAGCTTCTTAATAAAAGAAAGGAACCTTTGGCACCTGTGTCTTCAGTGAGAGGAGTTGCAGCATACTTTGTGGAAGAAACAAAAAGTTGAATAGAATAGAATAGCCCAGTTTGTCAACCACTGTGGTTGTATACCACCATTGATTTGGCCATACCAATCCAGCAGTTAAAAGCACATTCTCTATTACAGGAATAATATTCACAGATCCATGCACTTTAATGTGTTATAGAAGTATAATAATACTTTATTGTAATATGTTCCGTTATTTACACAGTATTTCAGCTGCACATGTGGTTGTGCAGTTTACCCAGAGGCTGTGGCAAAAGAGCTGCATGTGTTCAGTGAGCTGGAGATTCCTCCCGCCATGAGCGAGGTCTTCATCTTTGTCTGTCGGCAGATGTACAACACCTGCGATGGGCTGCAAGTTCTACGTCCATACAGCCTGCATGAGTGCATCGCTAAAGCCTGGAGAAAGGTGACCTTTATACACACTAGCCTCACTATGGCCCTCACTTGTGGGCTTTAATCATCAAGTTATCCTGTCAATGATCATATATTTAGTCATATGTTTGTCTGTGATTGTATGAGTGTTATCTCTGACAAATCTGTGTCAGTGGCACAGAATTTTGGTAAGTTTAATTAGTAATAATTTTACCATAGATCAAATAACTCATGTAGTCTGTCACTGATGTTGTCATGTCACTCCACTCTTCAGTGTCACATGATCCTTCCGAAATCATTCTAATATGCTGATTTGGTGCTTGGGAAACATTTCTTATATTATTATTATTATGTTGAAAATAGTTGCTGCTTAACTTTTTGTGGAAGCAAAAATAAATAATAAATAAATGATTTGAAATAATAGAATTTTTTTTTTTTTTGTAAGAAATCTTTTATAGCATTATAATAAATGTTTGTACTGTCACTTTTGATGCATGAAATGTATCCTTTTTGAATAAAGAAAGGCCAAAACTTGCTGACCCCAACTCTTTTAAACAGTAATGTTTCTCCTGGTGTACATTTTTAATTTGTGTCAAGAAAGTAAGTTTACAAATTTTTTATTTATTTGTAATGTAAAATAAAATTTCACTAAAACATATTTAATGAGATGATTTACCAAAACGTAAAAAGCTAAATTAAAAATATTCGTCCTCTCACAGCCAAAATAGAGCCTCCATTTTTTAAGCTTATTCTAAACAGTAGCTTTAGAGCCATCAGTGTATGTTCCCCAAGCAAAACACTATTAGTTTAGGAAGAGCTGCTGAACGTTTAGTCTGTTGGCTGTATGAAGAGGATTTGTAGAATACAGAAATCCAGTAAAGTGCTATGCCGTCAATAATGAAACCTCCCAGGGGTTCCCTGCCTTCATCAGGATGAGTTAGAGCGGCGTGAGGAATCACCATCTCATTATTTAGCCTAAGGGTTGGTTGAAATGCCATGCAGCAGTCCAGCCTGACAGTGAATTCTCTTCCCCCGCAGATAAGCTCAATGTCGGAGAGAGTTCCAACTCCTGTCCCTGGAAGTCCCCCAGCGATCGCTTCCCAGGAGCTGCAGAGCGTGAGTATGCCTCCATCACTCCTCCACTGTTCTCTTGTTCCTACACAAGCTGTTTGTTTCTGTGCTTAACTTGAGCTTGGCCTGCCAGTGATGTTTAATGGAAATAAATCAACAAGAACAAGAAAGAATTAGCATTGTTGCTGAATCTTTTGTCTTGGTACTGCAGGGTGGCCTGGGAACAGATGCTCTTGGACAATCTGCTGAATTTCGCTGCCACATCAAAAGGACTGTTGCTCCTCCAACAAACTGGAGCAATCAATGAGTGTGTCACCTACATGTTCTCAAGATTCACCAAAAAACTACAGGTGCTACTTTTAAAAATGTGTTTTATTCTGAGAGTAATATTAGTGGCTTGTGATACTTGAAGTAAGAGGATAGTCCAGTCAAAAAAATTGAATAGCTAGAACACTTAATATGACCAATTTAATGTACATCTTGAGAGTTAAGAGTTAAGAGCAGCATCTTCTATATTTTTTTCTCATCATAGCTACAGACTGCAAAAGGACTTGTTAAAAATGTACTGAATGTATTGTACATTGTTAATGTATCTGTAATCATTACATTTTTGTTACTATTGATTTAGGGCTTGTACGTGATGGTACTTACTGAGACAGTGTTTCAACATGGAATTTAGGATTTGAGGCTTTCAAACTAGTTCAACTTTGACTGGGATCACAGGAGTTGTCCAGACAATTGTGGTGAAATTGTGGTCAGCCTTGGAGTGTGGTAGAGAGGATGCAAGGGTGGTCCATCCTAAATCTTCTCCAATGGACCCTATCAACAGGATACAGTTATTTAGAAGTGAAAGCTAAGCTTCATTGAGATTTAGATAAGGCTTTGATTTCCAATTTCCACAGTGTGCCTGTAAAAGCTACACTGAGTAATTCCATGAATAAATGATTTTAGTAAAAGTACACACAATCAACCACCAACCACTTGAAAGTCAAGATCAAATTACATTTACAACCCATTTTACTTGATAAACATTATCCAATAGCTAGTTTTTTTAAAGGTTTTTTTTTCTTCATCAAAATGCATAAAAGCACAACGTTTTGATTAACCTTAAAAAAATCAATTAATTAAAACTTCTCACATTAATTGGCACAAAATATGGGTCCAGTCTGAAGTGACTATGAATAAACTTTAGTAATTTTTGTGTGTTTGGGTAATTTGTTAAAAAAAAAATGACTCTGTGATGTTTTCTTTAATGAAAAATATAAATCTGAAATGGCTATGAGTTAACTGTAGCTATTTGTGTGTGTGTGTGTGTGTGTGTGTGTGTGTGTGTGTGTGTGTGTGTGTGTGTGTGCATTTGTGTGTGTGCGCAGTCCTTCTTGTCTCTAGTGGATCTGCTTTCTTCACCTCACACTGTGTGGGAGGGGAGCTGCTGGGACATCAAGCGCTTCCTAACAAGATGGAGTACAATCTGAGAGAGATGGCCACATCAGTTTTAGTGAGTAAAATAGAGTAGACAGCCTGCCTCTCAAACTCAAACTGGCCTATACATTGGTAGTCTCAGCCCACAACCATGAACGTCCACTGTTCACTGACCTTGATGTATTGAGTGATTTCTCAATACTTTTCACAGTAATTTGCAGTTCTAATGATGATCATTTGAGGGCAGACTTTGACCGATGATGTACCACATATCCCAGAACTAGCTGTGGTCTTTGCCACAATTATTTTGAAATCATGCATTTTTGATAATCACTCACTCACTCTTCCCGTCAGGACCTGATGGACCGCCTCATCATTATTAACTCTGACACGAAGATTCACTCCCTTTTCAACTATGAGCAATCTCACACTTTGGCCTGAGGTAAGATCAATAGTTCAGTCCTCTCTACCAGTAAATGGAAAGGAAGGGCACAGAAATGATAGAGAGTCCTTATAGAGTTTTATTATCTGATTAGCCTTTTTTTCTCCATTCGTCCTTCTCTGGGGATCAATGGCTGATTGATTCAGGCCTTTGTGTTCTGTGTGCCATGATTATCCTGAATTAATGCCAGACAGGGTGATACCAGGATATGAATAAGTTCTCAGGCCCTCATAGGAAGTAGAATTGACTGGTGTAATCCACCTAATTATTTAAAATGAGCACTTTTCAGTGCATTTGTTTCAATTCAAGGTGTTACCATAGTTTAAAACTAAATCCTTTTTTTATAAAAAACAGAAAGGGTTTAGCTCTTTAGATCACTTACCACAGACTGAGATCACATTTACATAGATAAATAATGCTGCAGCGAATATTTCCCCTACTTCCCCTGTGGTATTTAGATTAAAAAGGACTATGTCAATATTATCATTATGTACCGTACCGTAGATCTCTAAAAAGGTAAAATATTTGAGTATTGAGAACAAGGTAGTAATAAAAATCGTGTGTATTAATATAACCATGAACAGCCCAACAATATCATTTATAACATAATATAAGCTGTGTTATACATGCCCTCCTTTTTGCTGATTTACTATGATGTGTTTCGTTCCTGTTGTTTTTTGAAAAACCCAACAGACTTTCACTAGATTTATGCTGGTTTTACATGAAAACATGTTGTGGTCAGCACTAACCATGTTTACGCTCTCTGCAAGTGCATTTCACAGATAAGGAGATTCCAAAGCAACGTGCCAATTTTGGCATCTGGCTAATAAGGCTAGTGCCAAAATACTGTAGATGTCAATTAGATATATGGCCATTGACCGCAAAAGTTATTGTATGCGTTTAGCATTGTTTTTCCCTGTTGAGAACAGACATGTGCCGTTCCTCGGTAATGCGATATATCACGTTAATCAATATGCATGATATTGTTATTCTGGGCACTTCTAAATACCGGAAATAATTATATATTACAAATTATTAAGAATTTGGAATGCATTTTTAAAGTACTATTCCTATCAACTTGTCAAAATGCACAACACCACTGTATGCTGCTTAAAAGACACCATGTGCACTCTGATGTAAACAAGCATGCATGAGAGGCACATGGGGAACATGTGACAGACCCGCTGAATGAAAGCACATTCACTCTCTGACAGCAGATGGCGCTAAACTGCAGAAAATGCAGCCATTACCCTGGAAACCCCATAAATAAAGCAGTTGCTACTTTTACATATTTAAATAATTTTAAATAGCCATTCAGATTTGTGTATTGGCCATGATGTTCATCACAGTGCCATATACTTAACCCTCTGGAGTTGATTCAAGTGTATACATGACTTAGGTATTGCTGCAACTACACAAACTAGCTGGGGAATAGCTGGGGAAAATTTGTTTGCATTGCGCATACCACTGGTTGTATGACAAAGTACCGTGAGAGCTCTAGAGAGCAGTGGCTTGTGCTTTTGAATCGCTCTCATGGTACTTTGATGTCATACACCGATCAGTATGCTCAATGCTGCTTCAAGTCCAACACTAATATGTAAACGTATTTGCAACGCTTTGACCGTTCTCTGTAGATCCCACTTTCTCACGCACCACGATTGGTCAATTATGTACAATGTCTGCATGTTATTGGTCAAACGATCATTACCTTCATTAATTATGAAAACAGGAAACCAAAGCCAAAACCTGGATATTTTAGGCAATATTGAAATACTGGCCAGGACGTGTCCTGGGAAAATGGCACGTTTGGTCACCCTAGCTACAGCCAGACCCCCATCGACTGAATGGATTCAAAAACGGTAAAACTCAACTGTTTAACTCTAGGGGAGTTGGAAAATGAGCATATTTTTTTAAAAAGTGAAGTGTTCCTTTAATAAAGTAAATATATAATTTGTGGCATAGACCAGAGGGAGATCCTCAGGCATATTCTGGTAAAAATATAAATAAATGTTGATCATTTTCATGATCACCCAGCTTATATGGGAACAATTTATAATAATGGGTTGAGTAGAAATATTGTTTACACATTTAAAAGTTGGAAAAAAGGAGAATAATAAGGAGAAATAGAGAGGAAATACCAATTACAAACATTGTTTTCTGAAGAAAGTGTGTTGAGACTTTAACATTTTGTTATGCAGTTGTTAGGATGGTCCGGGTCTGTCTCTGTATGTGTTTCTTTGTTTTTGGTCCATTAAGTCCATTTGCTAAAAAGTTATATTATTATATCATATATTATATTACCTTCCAGCTACATCCGCTAGGTTACACCATCCTAGAGGAAATGAAGACTAAGAAAGCAGTCACACAATGATTGATCAGCACATTGGGTGTGTGTCTGTGGGAAATGGCAAAAATGTGATTGTTGTGTCTGTGGAGAGACCCACATGCTGTATGAATCAATCCCACACTTGTGTTTACGTGGAATATGGTCCATTTGCAAAATATCAGCATGTAGTTCACGCCCTCAGTCACTCAGGGAGTGTTTTTAAGACCTTCAGCGCAAGAATTTATTTGTAGTTCCAATATCTGGGACGTGTATAGATGAATCGCCCCCTTGTGTCTAATTCTATACTTTGCATTATAAAAATAAATTAGGTTAACCAGCATTGTTAGTTATGCATCTGATCTGTAACAGCATTTGATTTTCTTAGTTAAGATAAAAAATGTAATATTGATGTAGTAATTTAGTAATGGCTGCTTAAAATTTAACTTTGGCATCACAGGAATAAATTACATTTTAAAATATATTAATATAGAAACAAAAAAATATATTATGTATATGCATTTGGTTTTTATCACTGCTGACGCATTTCTGACACATAATAGATTATCAAAATCCTTTTCTCTTGCCCTTTGTGTTGCATCACAGAATCTTTCATCAGAACACGGTAAATACATCTAGCTTTGCCCTGACTTTGAAGAGCCGAGTGCTGTTAGGATTATCAGTATCCTAACATCTGACAGTTATTATGCTTTGGATAGTTCACCCGTCCTTGATCAAAGTAGCTTTCCATTAGCAGACAATAGACTGAGTCCAGAAGCTTGGGCTACTGACTTAACAGCCAGCATTTATTTATTTTTTTATTTTTTATGAAGACAAATCCCGAGTTAACTCTGCATTTTTAAGCTGAGATAGAATTTGTATATTGAAAATGATTGATGAATATGATTTTTTAAGGTACTGTAGGAGGGTTATAACAGTTACAGCCAGTCTCAGCGATACAGTGTGGAAACACTTAAATAGGCTACTTACTGCATGCTCAGTATTTATATACTGTATACTGTAGCATATACTGTAGCATATACTGTAGCATAGTATGCAAGTAGGGACACAGCTAGTTGTCTTTGCCTTCACATTGGATGGAGTCTGTGGTAAGAGAATGTAGATTGAAAACTGTTGTAGTTTTTAGCTTCAAACAAAGCGCTGATGCTGCACTGATTCAATCTCCGTCACAGTACAGTGCCATTTAATGGATGCATTGAAAATCCTCTACAATCAGCTTTGCTCAGCTGCATTGAATCACATCATTAGAAACCATTAGAGAGAAAAAAATCTATGTCACTTCACCATTCTAGCAGCTCAGTCCCTCAGGCTCCTCCAGAATTGATATGTGTCACTGTTCTCCAATCATACAGACTATCCTCATCTTATCGGTCCTCTGCTGGATTTCACAATTTATTACTCTCACGGCTTCCACGCTAATTTCCCTGGTAATGTGTCATGGAGTTAAAATTTAATATTCACCAATATTTTACAAAGAACTACTGCTGGCTGTTTGAAATTCTTTCTCTATACGTGCTTTGAATTAGTCTGGGCAAACAGTGTGCATTATCTCACTAGATCTGTAACATAAATCATTTATAAACCTTTGCCAACACAGGAGAATTCATCAACCTGTTTCTAAATATGCCATTTATTGTACATCACAATTTCATAATATGTATATGAAGATTACATTATGTTTTTTAAGTGTTGTTCAATAAATCCATGTAATAACTTGTTTTTAATGTTTTATTTGAGACAATTACTATTGCCTCATCTTTTGTTTATGTATAGTCATAAAGACTGACTTTCAAGTCTATTTGTGTTACTACGAAATATAAGATTACTAGAATTTCAAAATAATCAGCAGATTATTTGATCACCAAAATAATCATTAGTTACAGCCCTTGATTAGTTAAAATATTTCACAATACAACTGCATTGTTTTACTTTTTGTAATTAAAAAACAAATATTTTGTAATTGAAAATTAGGTTTAAAATATTTTCTTGTTCTAGTAAACTAAGTATCTGTATTTTGTCTCAGCTCTCTGTATTGTCAAACCCCTAGTGCTGATAAGCAGTGATATAGCTCATGATTTTCATCAGTTTGAATAAGGAAAGCAATAACTTTGCCAAAGTATTCTTTCAAATGTTAAAGAAAGGACCCCCGCCTCGCCCCTGGAAAAAAAGGCTCAGGATTTTTATTTTTTATTTATTTATGTATTTTTTGCTTTAACCCCTGAAAATTGAAGTAGTGTTGTTTGTTATTTGTTTTCCTGTGTAAACACTTCTTTATTCCATCTGTGCTCATCCAGGCTCTTGAGCATGCTGTGCTGTAACCTGGATTCTTTTCTTCTGCTGGAGTCTCAGTAAAACCTCTCTGAGTTACTGCTGCAGGGTCAGAGGGACAATGTCACAGAGCCGCCCTCGGGTGAAGGGTGAGTGACCATCTCTCATTTTCCCCTATACCCTTGAATATAGTTCAGCACAACACACTAATTCAGAGTCAACCAGCAGCCACTTTCTAAAAGTAATAGATAAAAAAAACTGTAGGCTTAGACAGGCTGAATCCAATTTGATCTAGATACAGTATATATTTTTTTCGTTATATTGTTTGTTTATACTTGCTTCATCATCCTCAGTGAATTCATCATTTGATGAACTGTCTGTGGAAAGAAACCATATTCTAGTTCGAATTGGTTAAGTTGGTGGTCCATCTCAGAGAAGACTTCCTCCCAGAGCCGTGCAGAAAGTGAGAACATCTCCTTTTTACTTCCTTATTAGCTGTGTGTAGTATAATAAACTGTGTTGAGTTGTTCATGTTACAGCACCATGAAAGTGAAGTGTCACTGGATGTAACTTGGTTGTAGGCAGCACACTTTTTTCCTTTTTAAACCAGTTTTATACTGGATATTCCGTTAGGAAGAGGTGTGTGAAGTGTGATTTAGTCTGTTATTGAATGCAGGATACTTTTGTACAGTTTTGACACTGCCATTGCCCCAGTGAATATATTTTAGCATGTTTTGCATTTGTTTAATAAACAGAAATGGGGTCTCAAATATCAGCATTCATATATCGACATAATCTCAATGGTGGGGTTTACAGCTGCTTTGGCATGTGGATTTTATGTGAATTGTGTTTCAGATGTATCAGGAATCATGTGATGAAGTGTTGAGAAAAACAAATATAAAAAGAGCTTTGAAGGTAAAGCCTCTGTTGTGATATAAAGAGATTTGTAAACAAGGCAGTAGATGCATTAGTGACAGTTATGTTTTGGCACAGTGAAAGGGGACAGTGCTTTGAGATTGGTTATGTTATACCCCTTAACACTGTGATGCCGTCGTCTCGCATCCAGCTGCTCTGCTCGTGCACATCCCATCATCTGTTCTCTTTTAGCAGATCAGTCAATGTACTGTTTGGAGTAACGGAATAACTCGGGATATTGGTTTATTTTGCATCAGAGGGAGAGTCAGGCACTTTTATAAACCAAATAACTTAAGTAATTTATGCATTAGTGCGTACTGGAGACGCGGACCTTTTCAAACGATTCAGTTCGATTTCGGGAACTGGTTCGACCGGTTCACTAAGATCCAGTTCAGGAAACAGTCCTCATTCTCCATAAAATGCGTAGCACACATCTGGATATTTGGATTGAACTGTTCCGGAACAGTGTTGTAAATGCAAATTAATCACTGAGTTTTAGTTGTCTACTTTTTTGGAAGGCCAAACAAAGTAGCTTTGCTTTCACAGTGAAACACACTGCGAGTGACTCCACAACACGGCGCTGGCGACAACAGCAAGAATAAAAGTTACGCTTTTTTCTTTGCGTGAACATTTGGGCATCGTTATGCAAATCTTCCCACATTGTGACATAAACACGTGGGGGTGTGTTAGAACGAGGCATTTTAGGAGGGCATTGTTGACTCTTAACTTTTATAAAGAATATATCTTTGTATTTGAGACTTTAGTCTTTGAAACTTTACAGATCTTCTTTATGCATCAAGATCTTGTAACACTCCAAAGAGAAAGGGAAAATTGAAATCGTATCATATGACCCCTTTAATCCAGTGTTTTACATGGTTCACTCTATAGTAACTTCAAGGACACTTTCTCTCTTTATGACAGACTCGTTTCTCTTTTTTACTGTCACCGCAATACATCTTTATTTAAATGTGGCAGCTGTTTCCAGCTCAATAAATAGAGACTAGAGGTTCTTACTGCCTAGTAAACACTCTTCCTTTAGGAACAAGTGTCAGTATGTGCACGGAGGCCTATTCAATGTCTCAGTGGTGTTTCTTTTGGTCTTTCTTTAAATTATAGGCTTGACTCATTATATTGTCATTTTGAAGGCCAAGTAGTTATACAATTAGTAGTTAGAGAGTCAGAGTCACAGAGTGCCATAAACTGTCATAGACTTTGCAAAGGGCATGCAATCAGTAGATGCATTTGATGTAAACTGTTCATAAATGATATTTCTGATGAAAACTGTTTGAGTAAAATGATACTTTAGTTTATTCATTATGCACTATTATTTTAGCTCATGTTCAAACAATGTATTTTGTTGCTACATCTTTTATTCTTTGACGTATGTTTAAATAAATGTTTATGCTTTTATTATATTTGAATCGTGGTTAAAATTGACAACATGATATTTTACAGTTTGCTGTTTTACTGTTTTTTTTTTTTATATTGTCTACCAAAAGATTAAAAAAAAAGAAAAAGAAAAAGAATTTATCCAAAATGTGTAAAATGGCCCAAAATGAATAAACATGATGAATATTGGCAAAATTTATAGAATGCATTTGCCAAAAGACAATCGTTAAAAAATGAACACATTTCTTTTCAGAGTCAGAGATCAGTGCTTTCTTGGCCTCGTCTAAAGAAACTGAAAGAGATGCTTGCTGGATGGATGACTGCAGAAGACAGTTCATGGCTACAAACACTCTCACTGGATATGGTATGACCCACATTCAGCTCTGTCCGAAATTCACAGCAAGATGGCCAGCTTGTCTACAGGGTCAAAATTAAAAATGAAATTTCTGTTTAAAACAATATCTTTGCCCGGCCACTGTCTGTGAGGTAATAAGGGTGAAGTAGGATGACTATTAAGAGGGTCTCAGGCACAGACCCTTCTTCTAAACACCAGAGGAACTAACAATATCCAGTTATTTTCAGCAGCAATACTATCCTACTACAATCCTTTTGTTTTCAGCAGTGCAAATTGTTTAGTGATTCTGTCCAAATGTAATGCAGACTTTGCTAAGAGGTTGTTGGTGAAGGACTGGGCAGCACAAACTATATTGAGTCATTGTTGTGTTACTCATTTCACATGCAAAGTGGGCATTTACATAGAAGACCTAAAGCCACAACAGCACAAAACAGCCTGTTTAATTTTAAGGGCCAGCGAGAAAAATATAAAATAAATTATGACTGCTTTGGTCAATCAAAAGTGGGCTGGAGGGAAAACAAATAAAAATGTTAAAAGTATGATACGACCCTTTTAAATACATAAGAGAGCTCTCTTGCATTAAATGTACCTACTTTATTTTGGAAAATAAAGCTCGTACATTTACGTATTCAGGATCTCTAATTCTCCAAGACCACTTTCTATACATACAGAATAGATTGTTAACAATGTGAAGTGCACGCTTGCTTTTTAAACCAAAGTTATTTGCATTTATTTAAAGGGTTCTTAGATGTCACTAGTTCTTAGATAACACTGTAAGGCTTTTCTGGCTCACGGTATTTTAAAGCAATTTTCATGTAACAGTCACTCAGCATATTTTCTCATTGTGCATTGTGCATTGTTGTATTTCAACAAACAAGAAAATTCATGCTAGAGTCAGGGAAGATCTGTTTTTAAACTCAATATAGTGTAGCTCAAGACATTCTTTGATTTCTCTATCATTTCTTGGATGTGACAGAGGCTCTTTTGCTGGAGATTTGAGGTTTGATTCAAAGGAAATTGCCGTGATGGTTCAGGTTTCTTTTCTGTCACAGTACTTGCTGATCTGTTGGAGAGGGTTGTGCTGTATCTCTCATCTTCATCCACTGACTGCTTCTTTCCACCGGCAGAATATAAAGGCCAGTCAACTGCACTTTAATGAAAGGATTTATTTTAATAGTATTATTTATGTGACCAACTTGCGAACAGGTAACAGAGATATAATTCACTTCTGAAGGCTAATATGGACAAAAAAAACACACACAATACCACAAGGGTATATATATGAATATACTTTTGTGTATCATAATCCTACTTCTCATAAGTATACATTAAACATGACATATTTTCTGATTGGATGTTATTGTGATAGAAACATTTCTGCTTGAAACTTTCTGCATCCCACCTGGGATAGGACATGCTGTTAGTTCATAATGGTATGCTTCTTGTAAAAATCCATCTGGACGAGATTTGTCAGCTTTCTATTCATGCAAACAGAATTATTTAGAAAATGGGCGAATCGTTGACTCTGTGGGGTTTTAATTTTCATTAAACATATATGGTTTTCAGAAATAATATTGGTCATGCACTTTTGTTTAAATCCCAGCTGCATATCCACTGGCTTGAGCTTGAGTAATCCAACATTCACACTCCTCTCAACATATTATTGTTGAGACGTATTATTATTTTGCTTTGTATTTTCAAATGAATTCATTTAAATCAATTAAACATCTTTTAAAACATAAAATATTATTTGTAATGTCCGAGAGTTAAAGTTTTCATACTTTGAAAGACTTTGATATCTCATTTTTAAGCTTGGTGAGGGTCAGGGGTCAGTTTGTGGTTTGGGTTCTGGCATGCTCATGAACTTTTAATTTAATGACTAGCATCTTCTTTAATTTATGAAGTAGGAGACTACGAGTGAAAATGTTTCTAGCATCTTTATGCTTTAGCACTTTTTTAATACTTTTTGATTATTATGGATTAAATATTGATTTCACTATAGAAAGTAGATATAAAGTGCAGCTTTTGGGTAAAGTTTTGAATGATAGATTAATTGTTGAGAATTTGAAAAATTTAATCAGACTTCCGAATGTTTCCAGACTTCCCAAATAGGATGTATGTATGGATGCCTGACATGGCAAGTATTATGGTGTCATGTTACTTTAGCATTCGTGTCCTCCCTTCACCTGCCTCTGGATCTGTATCATCCCCTCTTATTTAGCGGTGGAGTGGGGTGGGTTGTCACACTTCATCTCATAATTCCTGACTGATGTGAGCAGCAGGAAGTATGATTTCTCATTCCGCCTAAACCCTTCTTTCCAATTGGTTCATTTGTCAGCCAGTCAAGACCAGTCACTTCACAAGGTGCACATCTATCTGCATTATGTCATCATTACAATCCTGACATTGTTGTTATATTAATGAGGATGGAGAAATGGCCCCATAATTATATCAGTGGGCCCATTTCCGTCTCACCAAGGGCATTCACTCAATTAAGGCCATTCTTAAGCATGATGAATGTAGATTACCCAGCTAATGTTGATTTGTGGGTAAGACGATGCTGAGATGAAAATGTATTATTTAACAGCACATTTTGCAGTGCTCTTTTGCTACTCTGTGCTCCATTTACCCAAATTCAATGGGTATTTGAAGAGGAGGTGCAAAAATGGAAGTAATTTCTTTTCTTTCCTTTTTTTTTTTTCGGTGGTGGAC
This sequence comes from Carassius gibelio, assembly GCF_023724105.1. Classification (NCBI taxonomy): domain Eukaryota; kingdom Metazoa; phylum Chordata; class Actinopteri; order Cypriniformes; family Cyprinidae; genus Carassius; species Carassius gibelio. Next base: position 23,154,341 of record NC_068390.1, read on the forward strand.
CACAGTGTAAAGACTCGAAGCCTGTCGTCTGTGGAGCAGTTAGGTGTGGGGATATCCCTCAGGTAATAGGCTACTGTAGCTTAGGGTTTGTGAATCAGCTTTTAAGTGCTTTGTTAAGACACTAATGTATACGTAAAAAATAAAAATAAACACATACATACTAAAATATATACTGTATACGGGGTCTTAAAGTCTTAATACCTCTCCACAAATGAAGGCCTTTAAAAGGTCATACATCGAAGCAGAAAGTCTTTCATTCACAGTCATGTGGATTAAAAAAAAAATAATAATAATTTAACAAAATGAAGTGTGTTTATGCTTAAAACAAGAAAAAAACATTTGTCAGATGGGTAGGAAATTGGTTTCTTTTTAAATTATTCACTAGCCCATTGAAAGATACAGTATGTGTTCTTAGTTAAATGATACATTTTATTTTTATTTTACTTTATACTTTATCACTTTATTTTGAACAATTTCTTAGAAACAAGACTTCTTATCTAATGTTGTGTCTTAATTTATACATCTTTTGACGTTTGCATTGGAAAACAAGGCAGAAATTTTGAGGAAGAACGGTGTTTTTTACAGTCGGAACAAAATATACAGTAAATGTTATTTCCATATTCCCGTCAAACTGTTTTGTGTGTGAATTAAAAAAGTATAAAAAATTAATTTGAAAAGTAATGAAGATCTGGTGGAAGTTGTATTTTAGGTTTTTTAACAAATTTTCTGCTTCCTAGACATTTACACTTAAAGAACATATTGGCATATTGTGTAAGGTTTGGTAAGACTTAAAAGAGTCTTAAATTAAAACATGCAGAAATGTATTATATATTAGTATTATTATTATAATGAGAGTAAAACATAATAATGTCATTATTAATTATTATTAATAAATACATGTATTTTGCTTATATATTTGAACTGGAAGACGGAACAAAAATACTGTTTAGGAAAGTGATTTTTGCGTGTGTATATTCAGAAATGATCTCAGCTTCACTGAAAGCCAGTGGCATTCTGCGGTATGTCAGCACCCTAGTAAAACTCAATATGAACCCATTTAGATATATTTTGTCTTAAGGCAGTCCACAATGACTGTAATCAGGCAATGCATTCTAGTGCTCAGCACATTGTAACTCTCTATTAACCTTCATTCTGTGCTGTTTCCCAGGGAGAGACTGTACATGCGTGATAAAACTGAATTTCATTTGGTTGTGAAATTTGTTCTTATTAGTTAAGAAATATTTCCTTGAGAAAGTTATAATTATGTAAATGTACGTAAGTTGATGTTAGAGAACATAATTTTAATAATGTTTTTTCACCTTTATTTAGCAATGTTTTGTTATTTATATATATATATATATATATATATATATATATATATATATATATATATATATATATATATATATATATATATATATAGGGGTGAACTATTCCTTTAAATGTCTCAAACTTAGCCCATGTTTCAATTTTGTACTACTAATAACAGCTGCATCTCTCTCATGTTTAGTTATGTTCTGAATTTATATTATGTACTGTATATGCTTGTGTAGCTTTCATATCCATTTGCCGTAAACAGACCTCAGCGTTTCGACCTGTATTATCATTCTAATCTCCATTTGCATAGGAAAAGTTCATACTGCTAGGAAATGCTGGATATCATCATATTACTGGGGCAATAGTCATTACACTCTAAACAGGAGGTTGCAGAGGCAGCTAATACAATTTTGGTCATGTCATTTGCATGTGTGGTGTTCTGTTGTTTTCTGTGGTGGCCAGCACCCTTAGAGCAACAGTTCTATCATTATTTACTAACCACATACCATTTTCCTGAAGAACACAAAAGGGGATATTTTGCATTTTTTACTCCAAAACATGGTTTTATGTTTATGTACAAATCTTCTGAAGTCATATCATAGACTAAAATAAAGTCATTTACTGAAGATCTTGCCCTTTGCAGAGTTCTCAAATCTCATTTGCACTTCATTTTCAGCCACAACACACTATAACTAATGCAGCTTAGCATCATTTACACTGCACCATGCGCAGTGCATCTTCACACTTTTAATGGATTTTGTGTGTGTGTGCTTTAGGTACATCTCCCTATAGAGATCGCTCAGGCAGGCATTCATCCAATCTACTCCTGCACCGCTCATTACGTCGAGATGTTGCTCAAGGCAGAGGTTCCTCTGGTTTTTTCTGCCTTCAGGATGTCTGACTTCACTCCCTCTCAGGTGCTGTATTTCAAGTACTTCATTTTAATCACACCACTTCAATCTTCTTTCTCCATTTGTAATAACCAAGCAAACTTGCCAACCTGTATGGATTTTGCAAAGCAGTTTGGCATTCTGATATTTTTAGTGTCCCAGTCTTCCCAAATGTATAATTTATTTAGAGTTATTTATCAATTTTCTGTCAACAGAAAGAAGCTTTAAAGTTTCCATTTAAAGAAAGCATTGTCAAAAAGGTCAAACAATGACACTAACTTTTCTGAATTTACTCAGGGGCATATTAATGATAATAATAATGTAAAAAAATTGAATGCATTTGACCTCTCTTCCATTTACACTGCGCTTTATTAGATTGTGTGGATGTTTTTCTGTGATTGTCACATCACTGACGTTGTAAATCATGATTGCTGGTTGAATGAGTTTGACACTACCAGGGTAGAAATATAAAGATGCAAGGACATTCTGCTTTAACCTGAATGACTGACAATCTTCATAGACAAATGCAGTGATTACTCAAAGCTGCACTCTCTCCAGGGTTTATATGCTTGGTGTCAAATCTCTGCCTCAATTCTTCTGTCAGATCTAGTCAGATATGACCTTTTTCCTGCAGTCAAGGGCCAGCATATTAAAGAATAACTGTGATTTCTCGGTTTAGTTTATTTATATTTTATCCTTTGAACACTCTCAATAGGCCTGGACATGACAAAAAAAAAGTATTTCTCTGTGTGCCTGTAAATTCAAGTACCATGTTAAGGTTTACTGTACAGTGTGTTCTTGCATTAACTTATATTGGTCAAAAGTGACAGTAAAGCCATTTAAAATTGTACAAAAAATTATATTTCAAATATCTTAATATCTTATAATAGCTATTTCTATTTATTAAAAAATCCTGAAAGAATGAATGAATGAAGAATGAATTGTACGTGGCAAAATATGATAATTATATATATATATATATATATATATATATATATATATATAGAAGGTTTTTTAGAACTTTTACTCAGCTGAGTAAAAAAATAAAAAATATGTTCTGTAGTTGCTACACAGATACCTGCAGTTCTGAAACTTATAACTAGTTTTAGATGGACATAAACTGAAGGGAAGAAGATTTTCTGTTTTAAATTGAGTGTCACCTCCTTCATAGAGGCGTCCGTGTCTGGGCACTCAGGAACAATGATTCAAATTCTAGACAAAGCAGGAGGAGAGACACAGATGCTGTATAAATTGCCTGCTGGAGTGGTCTGAATGTACAGAAGGCATGTACGCTTGGCAAAACTAGAACGCCATCGACGATACCACAGAATAATTGAACAGCTTCTAAGAGAGGATTATATGACCACAGCTCAGTTCACCACCACAGAAACAAAGATACCTCAAGCCTCTAGATAAAAGGGATTTCTGCATATTTTGATTCGAGCGACTTTATTTATTTTTTGTGTATGAACTCCAGGAATTTTTTTTTTTTTTTTTTTTTTTTTGCTGTCATTCATACAAAATCATTTTTTATAATTTTTTGTCTTGTTTTCCAGACTCACCCTCATGTCATTCCAAACCAGTATGGCTTTCTTCTGTGGAATACAAAAGGAGATGTTTAGGAGAATGTTCACACTGCTCTTTTTCATTTAATGAAAGTGGATAGGGATTTGGGACAGTCAAGCTCCAAAAAAGAAGAAAACTGCATTCTATGAACTCTGAAAATTTTCCTCAGAGGAAAGAAAGTCTGTTTCGAAAGACATGACTGTGAGTAGATAATGACAAAATTTAAACTAGTCCTTTAAGGAGAGAAAATCCTGAGGCAGTGATGTTTTAAAGGAGCGCTGAGGGTTTACAGTGTGCAATCGTGTCTGCAATAAATCAGATTTAGCACATTCATGCCCTTGTTTCACTCTTTAAAGTTTACAACTTTTTAGTTTTTGCGTGTGCATCGGTGTTCACAGTGTACCCTGTTCAATAGAGAAAAGGTTTCCGACAATTTCTGAAAGGTTTCTGAGGATTTGTACATTAACAGAATTGCAAAACTTATCTATGTTTCATCTAAATTAAAGATCTGGATGGAAATTACTTGTAACAATCCCTCCGAATGTCTCTCTAAAGCTGAATACAGAGTAAATGTACAATGAATCCATTTTAGATGATTCAACATTGCAGAAATCAAACTCAACTAAAGTCATTCTTTGTTTGCAGGATTTCAAAAGCAATTGTCTGTCACTACCGAATACCTCCAACACTTTGAAAACCATAACACTGGTTAGTGAGTTCAGAGCATCCTGCAGAACCATTTAAGGCCTTTTTTCTTTGTTTTTATCAGCAACAATAGGCAGCATGGTTTTAATGTCTTTAGGTAATGGGTACTTGTAATTAAAATGACATTTTTAGCATTTTTAATTTTAAACACACCAGTGTGCAGCCATTTTCTAGTACATTTAATCATTTAGCAAAAACGTTTTATACAAAGCGACGTACAATTGAGGAGAACAATAGAAGCAACAGTATACAAGTGATGTGACAAGTCTCAGTTAGTCTAGCACAGTAAAGATACAGTAGCAAGGTTTATATATATGTATGTATGTATGTATGTATATGTGTGTGTGTGTGTGTGTACAGTATATGTATGTATGTAGAAAATAGGTTCTTGCTAGTATTAATTGTTTAGAGCTGACAAAAAAAGATGTCTAGACGTTTTATGACTCAAATTGCGATTGTCATTCCACCATCTGGTAACAGTCCAGGAAAAGGTCTCTGAGAGTGATTTTGTGCCTCTTTGGGATGGCCCTATGAGGCATCATTCACTTGCAGAATGCAAGTTTCTGTATATTGGTGATAAACCAGTGGTTTTCTTGTAGGCAAACATCAGTAACTTGAATTTGATGTGAGCGACTATTGGCAGCCAGTGCAAACTGAGGTGTGACATGGGCTTTCTGTGGCTCATTGAAGACCACTCGCTTCTGCTTTCTATATCAGTTGCAGAAGCTTGGTAGGCCCACCAAGAGAGCATTACAATAGTCCAGTCTGGAGAGAACAAGAGCTTGGACAATGAGTTATGTGGCCTGCTCTCATAGGAAGAGCTTAATCTTCCTAATGTTGTATATGGCCAATCTAGTACGGCAATGTGGACCGAGTTGTTGTAGCACTCATCTGTTTTTACACTTGTCTGTCTTCACACGAGGGCTGCCACAACCGCTGCTGCAGTGTACTAACCAATTATACACTCGTCTGATACCTCATTATTGAATTCAGCAGGCCACATCTTTGTGCTTAGCAAACTGAAACTGAAAAGCCGCGTGATACGCACGAGAAAAAACACGACTTCAGCATTTACCACAGTAAACAGAGTAAGCAAAACAATGTTTCCTAGCAGCAAGAACTGTGCCAAAAAAATCTAATCTAATCTAATGAGAAAAGAAACAAGACACTTAGAAGCTGCAGTCCTCTTCTGTTGCTCGACTGCTGCTTCTAACAAGTGACATGCCAAGTTTTAAATGGATTTGAAGAAGTAAAAATTTTTCAGCTTTATGGAAACATCTGGACTTTTCACACTCGTTCTTCCTAATGGCTCGGTGGTTTTATATTATTGTTTTGCTACTCCACAGCTGTCATTAATTGTGTGAAGAAACCCTCCAAAAGATTGTCATCATTCACTTTCTTCTACATTTCTTCTTCTACACAATACAAAATTATATATTAAGCAGAATCTCCAAGCTGCTTTTTGACAAGCAACAAAAGCCCAAAATTGCATATTTATATTTCACATTAATCCTCAAAATGTGAACATACTTCTATAAAAGTAATTCTTACAAGTTTGGACTGGCTTTATGGTGAATTAATTTTCGAGTGAAGTATTCCTGCATGTTCACCAAAGACTGCAATTTACGAGATATCATCTTACACTAGGTCATACGTAATCTAATTGTATGTAAAATTGCAATGAATAAAAGGCAAAAGCCTTTCTGTCATCAGTGCAGCATATTTCAGTTCATGATCTTTATCTATTTTTCTTTAGTTTACTTTTTCACTTACTGTCAATTATTATCTGACTATATTCAGTTCTATTGAAAGATGCTCTGTATTAAATGTATGGCATTATCTATCATTCATCAGCAGTGGATAAAAGTGGTTTGCGTTTGTTTTGTAATAGACTATGATTACAAGACTATTATTATTACAGTCATTAGTTTTTTGTTTGCTCTTAAAGCATTGTGAGTTCATCTGTTTTGTTTGTCATTGCCATACCAACTGCTGTGGTCTGCAGTTATATCACAAAACTGCTTACACTGCAGGCATATTTTATTTAATGCAGCAAACTCATAAAGGTTTATTATCCTTTCTCTCATTTTCATCCATTCACCATGAACCAGAGTGTCCCTTTGTAACTTGAGGCATAGCTTTATGACTTGCATTCGCTGACTCATCGTAAACAAAATGTAATTCATTTGGCATTGTCTAAACTATATTATTTATCCTCAGCTAAATGTCAGAGTGTATTAGACTGCACATTGTTTTAGGCGGCACATTGTTTATTTAGTACAAGAAAGTATTGCCACTCCTCACATAGCGTCTGTGTAAACGTCTTGTTTCATTAATAAATGCCTTTCGTCACTGTAGGATATGGGATTTGGCACAATTTTTAAAATATGTAAAATCTTGCATGATTTCATACAGTAGGGTTGGAAATCATTAAGGGTGTTTTTAGCCACCCTTGTGTGCAGGATAATCAGGACTGGAAGAAGAATATCAAACTCAAAACTCAAATATCAAATCTATTCTAAAGCTGTTATAACCCTGTTCTACCTGTTTTCTTGCAAATCGGCTCTCTCAGGCACTGCTCATCAAATCTGTGCTTCTTTTGCCCGCTTGCAGGAGGAACCAATCCACGGCTTCAGGGTGAGTAATTACCTGGAGTACATGGAGGGCAACTACAGATCCATGGTGCTCTCGGACATGAGGAGCATCTTACCAAGGAGCAGCTAGAAGGAAACAGACCACTGAAGATCAGCAGGGACTGAAAGTGCTTGTGGTACAGAATGAGACTGAACATGTTGCATGGATTTAAAGCTGTTTTTATTACACAACATGCTCAATATGTGAAAAGGTCACTGTTTTATCAAACACAATGTGTTTTCCCCATTTGCTTTCATTCTCTTTGATTTTTTTTGGATTCTAATACCGTACTATAGTATTCTCACGTAGGGAATCATAAATATGAGAACACAAGCTCTTCAAAGTAGAGGGTGACACGGGAGTGGATTTTCAAATCTTTCCCATCCCACTCCCGCAAAAAAAATCCCGCCCATACCAATCCCGCAAAAAAAAAAAAAAAAAACGGGGGGAAAATCCCATCCCATTCAATCCCGGAAGAATGAATCCCGTTCCCGCCCACTCCCAGGTTGTATATTTTTTGGCTGGAATCTGTCAGTTAAAGTAAAAAAATAAATAAAAAAAATACAGTAGGCTACAGATCACAGCATCACAGCAACTTTAGTAAAATAAAAAAATTAAATGTGTTTTTTGCAGATGCAGATTGCAGATTTTTCTACGGGTTCAAGTTGGTTACACAAGTTTGTTGACCAATGGAAAGCTGCTTTTTTTTTTTTTTTTTTTTTTTTTAAAAGGACTTCTGTATGAGATGTGCACTGAACACTGAGAATAGACAGTGGTCCAAAATTTCTAGAATGCTGACCCCATATGTAGGTTCATGAGTCATTTTGCAGTCTCAGACTGCTATATGACATCAGTACGTAAGAAAAATTTCCATGCTTTTGAATGCTTGATTGCTGTCTTAATGAGCAATCGAACATGAAGTATGTGGGATCTAGCATGTCAACACTTGAATATACAATGACTCACATACTGTTGACATAGTCTTGTTGTGTAGTGCATGTTGCCATTTTTTTCTTTAGGCATATATTAACATCTGCAGTCTCTCGTTCACATCCTAAGGAAGCTGTACAGAGAGGCGTTATCACGTTGACAGGCCGTCATTAGCACATAGATGCAATCTCTCACCCTCGCCATCTGTAACTCACACAGTGAATAATGAATTAGATCATTAGAGAGGTGTCTTTCTCCTTCACAACAACTGCTAAATATTGCATACTGTTTACTCAGTAGGAGGCAGAAGGAGTTATAATTTAAGTTTTAAAAAGTTCCTTGGAGAAAGTAAGTAAAAATATATGCACTCTTTTTACATTGCATTAAAAAAATAAAAATTGTCACCCATAAAGACATGTATATGCTGATGCTCAGATAAAAAATACTGTTTCAGTTTTGTGTGATCAGTTGATTTTATCTTTGTGTAATCATAACGAGCTGTACACATTAATCAGGTTAATGATTTAATGACTGATTGTTGGCCAACAGTCATCTGGAAAGCCAATCTTGTGTTGGCTCATTGTAAATTGACAATACAAGGCTTTTGAGGCATGGATGTTGATGATGTATCCGCGGACCAAAATGGTAGGATAATTAGAAAAGGATAATTATGCCTAATTAAACTGATTAACTGATAATTAAGACATATCTGTCTCTGTATTAGGCTTGAGGAGTTGCATTAGCTTGATTTTCTCTGGTAAATATGCTTTATTATTGTCCTCCACATTAATTATCCCTGTTATGACTGCCAAATTCCACTTCTAGAATCTGCTTGATGAATGGGCGAATGTCATTTGAAAGTGAGCATCACTGTCCCTCTTCTCACTCTGAGAAGCACTTGAAATGAGTAATCTGATTTGTGAAGGGCATTAAGGGCCGTTCACACCAAGGACAATAACAGTAAACTTTTAATAATTGTTTGAAGTCCACGCCACATATAATGACACAAAAGAACTATATCATTGGAATAAATTTCAGAACAATTTTCTTTTTTTTTCAGCTGATGAACAATAAAAATTTGACAGCCACTCGAATCCAACCAATTTAAAGCTGCAGCAGGTTACTTTTGTAAAAATATATTTTTTACATATTTGTTAAACCTGTCATTTTGTCCTGTCAGTAGAATATGAGACAGATAATCTGTGAAAAAAATCAAGCTCCTCTGGTTCCTCCCAGTGGTCCTATTGCCATTTGCAGAAAGTTATCTGCTCCCGGTAAGAAACAACCAATCAGAGCTGCGATCCGTAACTTTGTTTGTGTTCAAAATGTAGAAAAATGTATATAATAAGCGAGTACACAATGAATCCATTTTCCAAACCGTGTTTTTAGCTTGTCCTGAATCACTAGGGTGCACCTATAATAAGTATTTATATTCGGACTATTTTCGATTGCTTCGGGGGTACCGCGGCGGAGTAACCCAGTACCTTTGTGATTCTTCATAGACATAAACAGAGAGAAGTAGTTCCGGCTACGATGTTCTTCCGCAAGACGCAAGCATTTCTGTTTATTAACCGCTAGAGCGTCAAAAGTTACCTACCGCAGCTGTAAGAGCTCACATAATTAAAGCGGCAGACAACATAACTTCAATGCACGCTTATAATAAACAATGTTATTGTGTGTTGGCATGGACACTAATATAGTTATTGATAGCTATATTAGACTTGTGGCCAGTTGGCAGGCTACACAAAGATTTGTCAAAGTTACTTTTTCAGATAGTTAGCATTGTGAAACAATAACCGTTTTATTTTTCACTTTTTAAGCGGTTTTGTTTGGTGGTCCTCAACGTTCATTTCATTTAAGGGGAAGGAGTAGTACTCATGTCATTCTCGCAGCACCTCTTCTAAATCTACAGCACAAAACAGTATATGTAGTTCACAGAACACATTAATCTTATGAGACGTTTCTCAAAAAATATAGCACATCCAGTGTAGTACGATCCCTGAATGAATGACTGTAATGTGCTGGTTCTTTTAGTGAATCAAAAACAGTGCACACTTAACAAACTTAAAGGCAGGGTAGGCGATTTGCTTCAAAACCATTTTTTGTTTTGCTGGTTGAAAGTCTCTTCACATCCCATAATCACTATTATTATTATTACTATTTATTTATTCTGTGGGAGGCATAGGACCATAAAATGTTAGTCCAATCATATCCCTCGGTCCGAGGGCTACGATATTATGCGCTTTGTACTAAAATGTTTTCTCAACAGTAAATGAGACATGATGGAATCTGACAGCGTTGCATTCAAAATTACATCAGTAGTGCTTGTCATGTGTTTTGGGGGAGGCGTGGCTTTGAAGAGTGATTTGCAGGTAGGGTGTGATCTTATGCTTTCAAAACTAGCTTGATATTGCTAGCCTCTCCAAATTCACCAATCCTACCTTTAAAACTTATATTGAAACATGTAGTTGCAGATGCACATGAAGTTTGTCAGTAGTATATTATTAAAATAAATGTTAGTCATACTTTTGTTTTTGTTTTGGTATTGCTGTACTTTTTGCTAACAGTCCAGTTTTGAATCTGTCCTGTATTGCAGGTGAAACTAAGCGGTTGTCCTTTAACACTGATGTTCAAGTGTCAGTCATTGGATATCTACTTACTGTGCATTGATGGACACCCAATCAATCTGAGGGTCTTTGAAGAAGATATCACAAGCATTATCCATCTCCATTAAACTCCAGAATCTCAAGGGCTGAATCCATTTTCTCTCTGTATCAATTGTAATCTGGACTGATTACTGTGTGATTAGAATGCATGACTGTAACTCTCCCTGCCCAGTAACTCAAAGCCCAGAAGCATCAATGATAGGTCAGCTTCTACAGCAAATGGATGAGATTGAAGGAGTCAATTCTTGTTCCTTGTGAGATAGAAGAGGCTTATGGATCAGACTCAAACTGTGTGAAAATCTACAGACTTTGTGCAGAAAGTAAAACTCCTTTATGTTCAAAGTAGGCATCGAAAAAAGGAAGTGAAGAGAAGGAGACAAGAGACAGAAGAAGATTGCCACACGAACATAACCCATCCGTTCCCTGTCAGAAGAAGCCAGTAATTTATAACACACATTAGGTATTGTACACATGATTTCTTAGTCAAGTTGGCGCACCACTTTTATCACACACCATCCATCTGAATCGTATTGTAGTTCAGCTGTAGCACAACTGTGTCCTCTGGCTTCTTTCCTAATGTATTTGTAGACTTTCCTTTTCAGATATTTTCTTATTGCTGTGATCTAACCCATAATGACACCATCAGCACAAATTTCCCCTCAGGCCCACCTGACGAGACCATCGGGTTAATTGCAAAAAGTCTCATTAGCGTTATCATACAGGCAGCCATTTGAATTACAAGAAGCACAATACTTACCAGAGCACAGAGGGAGTCCAATGAATGGAATATGAGTGTGTGATGATCAACTAGTGCAGATAACCCGGGCAAAAAACAACATTATTTTTTTAATATCTCTGTCTCTTCGAACCACAGGAACACAGATCACAGATAGTGTTTGAGTGAAGCTATCAGTGCAGAAGTGAATATCAAAGCCAAGGAGACATCAGAGAGGTGAGGACATTTGATTCCATCTATCAGTCTTGTCTACTGGCAACCTAGATTAAAGAAGATTATCAGATACTTTAGGTACTGCTGTTTTGGCAGTTCATCAGTCTTTGTGATATTATGATGATTTTTATTTTTTAGACACTTTTTTTTTTCCAGTTAGCTTGATGTTAAACTGGGACGCCGCCACTTAACTGTGAAAAAGGAAACAAAATACATCTCAGTATAAATAGCAAGCCAAATGGAATTGTGGGTGTTGAGACGTCACATTGCGTGGACAGCTGATAGATTTTCATTGATTTTTTTTCATTGTCTCCTGCCTCCTTTTCACTGTAAAGTGTCTATTATTATTATTGGCTTTTATTTTACAGAACGTATTGACATCTGTGCAGTGCATATAAATGTGGCACAAACAGATGAGACCAATTAATGGTGTGCGTGTTTGGCAGTAAATGGATCTGTCGATTGATTGCTTTTTGACTAGAGCATGTGAATATACTGTATAACCTTATCTGGACTACAAAACAATTTAATTGGGAAATAAAATGTGACTGGAACTCGCTGCCAAAAGAGCCCACCCCAAGACCTCACATTAGCAATATATAGTTCAAAATAAACATGAGTGCTTACAGACAGCATACAAGGAAGGTAAATGATGAGTGTAAATTGGTGTGCCAGCAGCTTCTGTGGCTTCCTCCACTGAGCAAATCAAACAAGCTTCTGCTTAATGCTTTTCATTTATCAAATACGGCCCAATCAGCAGACAAGCAACAGTCTCAATGGAGTGCTAGAGCTTTGAAACATCAATGACAGATGTCACCGCAGAAAGGTCTGAGTCGTGGCAGAGAGGCTAACAGAGAACTTAGGTATCAGACTGACAATTAACCCTGGTAAGTGCACACACACACACATCTACAATCTCCAGTAGTCATTTCAGTCTTCTGAAATGAGACACAATCTTTTTGGTATAGTTTTAGTCCAGTGTGAAGCACTTAACACTATCACATGGAGACACTGATTCTCTGATTACTTTTTTAGTATGTATATATTGATACATTAAAAATTCATTGCAGCTTAAGTAATTGTTTTTAATGTTTTTAAGCAGAAGAACTAAAAAGAAAATGAATTACAGAAATATGGTAACAATATTTTCTGTCTGCACTTCATTACAGCCAACTGTTGTTCTTCTATTATTATGAATAGTCACCTCCTTATCAGCTCATTAGCCAGCAAATTGTCTGTAAGCAGTGCAGGTGTCATGATGGTCAGAGATTTCACCAAGCTGAGGAGGAATCACTAAAATTGGCTCAAGAGGTCAAGTACGTTTGGAGTCTAAAGTGATAATCTCAGGTGAGTTTGTTCTAAACTTTGTAATTGGTCAATTTTAACCAGTTTTACATGTTTGGGCTGATTTGCAGACTTGTTTTGAACATCATAAGCTATTATTTTCTACCCACCATTAGAATACAGTTAGATTGTTAGTTGTATAAACATAAGCAAAAACTTTGGCTAGAGAGAGAGAGACCGGTTTTCCAGTTACATTTTCTCACAAGGATGTCTGTGATGAAAATATACAAGCTGGGATTCAAGATATCTTTCACTGCAGCTCCTAAATTCTTACAAATGGCCTCCGTGGTTATTTGTGACCGACGTTGTTGTTCATTTCCTGTTGATGGTGCAGTGGTACTAAATCATTGCCAGTTATGAATTCCTTGGGATATAATCATCGGAGCATTCTTTCTGATTAGACCTATGACTCAAAGAGCAATTTTCTTAGTTTAAAGTAGGCCTAGAGCCTTGTGCTACAATACGGACGCAGAAATGACTCAATGAGAAAAGATTGTGGATATTAGCCACCAAATGTGCTAACTATAAAACCTGAAATAAATCAAATATGAAATTATCATAAATTCTCTAAACTGACGCATCTTTTCATTTCCTCAGCAGTTTGATGTGATCCATGGTTATGAGATTCAGAACTATGGTGCTTCGGGGGACAATGACAGTTGTTCCATAACTTTAAGGTAAAATGAGGCTTTGTGAAGGAGTTGTATAGGATCAACTCAAGTTTAACCCCCAGAGACCCAAGTATTTATACTGAAGATGTGTTTCTTGTCTTTAGGTAGCCACTTGTTTTAAAATTATGTTTTATCATATTTTGTTTTGGTGGGAGTTGTTCAAAAACATTGCAGAAAATTGCAATGCTGGGTTTTTAAAGTTGCAAAATAGTAACACACAAAGTAATGAATTACAAATGCTTTAACTTTCTTGAATATCCTTGCCAGCAAGTAATTAATATAATCAATAATTATTCAAGTAATAAATATTATGATACAAATTTGAGTATAAGATGTAGCTATATATTGCTTCACCTGTATTTAGAAAAAAAAAAAATTCATTTAATATCTTAAAGTTGTAATTATGCTTCGGTTAGTCTTTAGGGTTGATGGTAGTTTTGAGTAATATTTTACCATCCTGAACTGTAATGTGCACATGAGGCTTTCCTGAAATTGCTCATTACATTCTGTGAGAGTCACGCTTAGAGATGTTTTTGCATTTAAACATGACCTATTTAAACAGATCAGTTGATGTTATCACCTATTGAACAATGCATAGAATAGACACCAGGCAGCGCTGATATCTGACAGCAAAAGAGTTTTTGGTTGTTGTTGTTCTTTGTTGTTTTTGTGCTTTCTTTTGCACCATTGCCTGAGCTTTTCTCCCAAAAGTTGTTCTTGTCTGTTATTCCAAGCACGTTATGCATTGCTTGTGCCCCCAAAAAACATTTGGACACTTGAAACCACAAAATGGCTCATGCATTATTTGAAAAGTTCTGAGAAAAGTTCTTGCATCTTTTATTTTTGCAGATGCCTTTTTGTTTGATATTTTCTTATATAACGCAATAGAATTCAGACATTTTGATGTGGGGCTTAAGTATCCAAGTGCATTTTGGGGTCACTATATACTCAATAAAGAAGCCCTTTAAAGTTCACTAGACTCTTTTCTCATTGATCATGAAGGGCTTGCTTAGATAACAGAAGCAATTTCTAGCATTTCCTGAATTATGGCCCAATATCCAAAAGCTATGGATAAATTACCTTATAAGATGAAATGTAATCATGTCAAAATGTGCCTGTCAAAGGAAATACTAATCAGGAAGAGTCCATTCAAAGCACACCTACCTTTTGTCCTCTTAATCACATTTAGTGAAAACATAATCATCAGTCATTTCAGACAATATACTTCTTCATGGTGAAAATACATGAAATCTGAAATAATTGACATCAATTTTGGTGCCAGCAGCACAGACCTTGGATGGCCTGGAAAGGTCAGAGCGGGACATGGATTATGTCGGTGTTAATTAGTGATGTGCCCCAGTGGCTGCACTGTCTGTGATCAGGGTGTCAATGAGCTTTCATTAGCACAGCAACAGGAAATACACACTCACACATTCACATGCCTAAGAGCAGGATTGCAACCAGGCCTGTATGGAGTCTGTTTCTGTAGAATTTCTCTCACCCATTATTAGGGTGTGCCGTTCATATGGGACTCGTCCCGGCCAGGATTTTAATATTGCCTAAAACATCCAGAGCAGTTTGACCAATAACATGCAGGTATTGTACATGATCAACCAATCATGGGGCTGCGTCTGAGAAAGAGAGATCAAAGTGATGCAAATATGCGCACGTGTTTGTTCATTCGACAAATCCATAAGAAATCAAAGTGCGCCACAATGCTTCAAGTCAAACGAACGAACAAACAAACACGGGAAATCGATTCGAAAGCATAAGGAGCTGTCTGCTCTGATCTTTATAGCTCTCATGAATGCTACACAACAATCAACCTGCATAGTGCAAATAGCCAAAACCTGGATATTTCAGGCATTATTAAAATCCTGGCTGGGACGTGTCCCGTATGAACGGCGCATATGGCCACCCTACCCATTGTGTGCTATAAAGTGGGTGTAGAAAAGAATCACCCCCTTTAAAAAATTTAACTCAATTGGGTGTAGCTAATCACATTCACAATGGCACACAAAGACCTTTGACTTTCAACTGTGAACACATTCCAAAGGCTTTATTAATGCCTAGAAGCACTGTGAAGTCTAGTGGAAGAAGTGGAAGGTATTTGGTACCACACAGACCCTCCCTGGATCAGGACATCACTCCAAACTGGATGAAAGAGCCGGAGGAAACTGGTTAAAGAGGCGACCAAGAGGCCTACAGCAACTCTGAAGCAGTTGCAAACATTTATGACAGAGTGATCAAACCTTGAAGATTGAGGCAGATGAGACTAAAATTTAATTATTGATCAAATTGAACACAAAATGATATGTTTGGTGGAAATCAAATACAGCTCAGCATTCAAATAACAGCATTCCTACAGTAAAACCATGGAGGTGGTCATATCCTGTTATGGGCCTGTTCCTCTGCAGCAGGGAGTCCTTGAGGAAAATCTGCTGCCGTCTGCCAGAACATTGTCAGTGGAAAGAAGGTTTACCCTCCAACATAACAATGACTCAAAGCACACAGAAAAACTGAGCGCACAGTGGTTGAAGGAGAAAAAGGGGAATGTCCTCGCATGTCCTATAGTCAGAGCCCATACTTCAACCCCATTAAAAATCTGCGGAATGGCTTGATGAATGCAGTCCACAAACGATCACCATCAAATTAAACTGAACTTGAGCAGTGCATTGTCTAGAAGCCCTATTTATCATAGACTTTAAAACTGATTCTCTCATTTAACCTAAAAAAGCAAGTGCCACATATGGAGAAATCAGAGAATTTCAGACAGTGACAATGAAGCTTTGTAATTTGACTTATTTAAATAATATATTCAGTGCACAAATTTGCATTTGCACAATATGAGTAATTACTGAGAAACCTAGGTGAGCAGATCAGCCTTTCCTGCTGAATGACACGCTCTCAACTCGAGGTGAAACATTCATTGAGATGCAAACCTGTGTAAGCACTCGTTTTGTACTGAGCTTTTCTTATCTTGTTAGATCAATAATTATGCCCTAGCAGACGCTCACACATTCATGGATGAATTCTCAAGGTTCAGTTGCAGAGTAAAAGCCCCATATACTTAGAAAGCATCTAACTAGGATCTTTCAGTCGTATTATTCAATGTTCCACATGATACGATGGTTGACTGCAATCTGAAAACCAATTATGCTGCCGAGAGCCAGAATATGTATTTGTGCAGAGGCAGCTTGTTGAACTGAAAGTCAAAAATCACCATTTGATAAATTTAAATATGGTTCAATAAATCTTTGATTCAATAAATATATCACTTTGGGATTCACTTTGTATCTCAGCTTCAGGATTTGGGAACTGGGCATCACAAGCTTTAAAAATAAAATTGGTCAAATGAATGTTGCTTTTCAGCTTTCTGTTTTCAGATTAGTTTTTCTTTCCTTCTGTGTGTGTGTTTGTGTGTGTGTGAGCACTGTGTGTATGTCTAGGTGCAGTTTTTCCTCTCCGCCGAATGTTGAAGGCTATACTACTTGTGATTGATGCATTTCTGTCACACCAAGAGTCTCATTTTCTCATCAGTCCTTACGGAGTTGAAACCGCAGGTCTTTATATTATGCTGAGAGAGCGGGTCAGGGCTGTCCACTCAAACTTTGGAGGTATATTACGGCACTGTTGTTTTTCTGCACTAGCTGTTGTAAACCACTATTTTGATCACTGCTATTTGTAACAGAATCAAAGTAAACTTAAAACAAGCCCAAATTATGCAGTAAATCAGCTCTAAGCAGCTTATTTTCAGTTCAGTGTTGATTCAGTTAAGTTCAATAAAAGTAAATGTCAATTATAAAACAAGTTCAATTCCGAGATAAGTGGCTCAGCTGATGAGAGTAGTGTCATTATTCAGCTCGAGTCAGTTCAATGCAATGTTGTTTTCGTCAACGATGACGATAACGAAATGATTTAGTTGACGCACCTTTTTTTATGACGATAACGCAACGATGACTAGCTAAAAATGGCTCTAATGTGACTAAAACATGACGAGACGTTTTCGAGTTTTTGTTGACGAGACGGAACGAAAATGATTATAAGTCTGACGTTCACAATGCATGTCATTTCTGCCTGTTTTGGTGAAGCACCCGGCTGCAGCCTGCAGATCAAGGTGGGGCTGCACCTGGGGTGTGGTTGCACGTACTTTTAAATGCGCACTTGAGCAGCGCAGCACACTGTGATTCCATGTTGCTTTGAGCACATCATTCTGCACCCGCGATGTGCATACGCGCTTTGTGCACTCTGTTTTGAAGCGTTTCATATTAACATTGTTTTTCGCACTGAAAGATTATTAAAAGCCTATATTTTTATATCTAGCCTACACAATACATTTAAAATGAGCATAATTTAATTGTATATTATTTGTGTGTAGTGTAGGCTATATAAATACATACACTTCTTAGCTCTTGACATTCATATATAAATATAAAATTGTCATATTTGCTGAGGGGTGAAGGCTTCGATAACTCTCTTTTTTGACCATACATGTTTTTGCATACCTGAATGTTTGTGTCACTTTTCTTAGACAGGGTTGTATGGTGTTTGTGTTTACAAATAATATGCATCTTGTTGTTGCACTGGCAGACAAGTTGAAGCACAAGTTGTAGATCACAAGTATGTGTTCCTCAATAGCTTATATTTTGGGCACGTTGTTCATTGCACTTTAGCAATTTCTCAAATAAAGCCACAATTGCCAAAGTAAGAATGTTTTTATTTCTGGCTTTTTTGGAGTAAAACAGTGATTCCACTGTTACCACTTTATCTGTGTGTAATGTTGTAGTAGCTCAAAGTTTTTTGCTGCTTAAACTTTAAACCATTCCTTTATAACTGTGATTACTGGTGAAAATAGGCAATGTGCAGAAATTTTAGAAGAGCATCAATTCATGGAAAAAATATGTGGAACTTTAAATATGTGGATAAAAGGTTTCTGCCCAATGCGACCATGAAGTACAGCTTGGCAGCACTGCATCTCCATCAATGAGAAAGTCTAGTTTATTATGCAAAGCTTTTAAGGTTAACTGTTGTTTTATGAATTGCGACACTCGTTACAACCTGTCAAACCTAAGTCCATTTCCAATACTTTTTAACCTAAATTAATTTGTTAAAGACTACTTTTTTGTTTTTTTACTAAAAAGTGACTAAAATGTGACTAAAACTAAAAAGCATTTTCGTCCAAAAGACTAAGACTAAAACTAAAAGGGCTGCCAAAAACAACACTGGTTCAATGTTGATTCAGGTTGATTCAATAACAGTGTCAGTGTTGAAAAAGTCATAAATTAATTATGAACAAATTCAAATCCATTATAAAGAAGCTCTACTGAAAACATTTGTGTCATTATTCAGCTCAATTGAGTTCAAGTTTTGTTCTCATCCAATCATGTCAATGCCATCAAATTCAATTTGCTGAATATTAAGTGTCGTTTTAACCCCAACTAAGCAGACCAAAAGGCAAAAAGGAACCCAAACTCCAATAGGTGACAGAAATGCAGAAAAACTTTGTGAGAAACCAGTTCTCCTCTGGCCAAATCACCAGCAAACTAAACTAGAACTCTGCCTTCATTAGTAAAGCTGTCTAAACTGCCAGGGCATGATTTTGTTGATTATACTCTATAGGCTAGATAATGACTGTGCTTGTGGAACCAGTGTTCTGGACTGCCAAAGAAGTCATTGAGCAACAGTGATTGATCAGGTTTCAACTTTGTGTGAGGATGTTCAAATATCACTTGTGAGATGGATGTAGAAAACAGGCTTCCGGCTATGATTATAGTGTTTGGGGAGAGGTCTCCATTACTACCATTAATCTGGCTGACACTGATATAACAATACAAAAGTCAGAGGAATGTCTGGCCAGTAGCAACACCGCTGAGATACGGCCATTAATTCACACAACTGCAGACCGCTGTCTGTAATCTTTCCACGTTCCTCTGTGTCTGTGTGTGGTGAAAGCAAAACAAAGATGTACAGGTCTTCAGTTTCATGGTTCATTTTAAATTAAACCTACATCATCACAGAGCTGTGGACAATTATTTTTGGACGCTGAGGCTGCTTCAGACTTGTGCTGTTCTAAACAACCCCAGGCAAAATTTCTGAAAGTTATTATCACTGGCAAATAAATAATGAATTGTGATTCTACCTGGATTAAAAAAAAAAAAAGTTTTCCACTATGGATTGGAGATGAATTAGTCTCTAAGTTGGGTGGATAGTTTGTTAGTTCACCTATAAATGAAAACTTACACGTAGCTACAAACCTGACTTTTTCTTGCATGAAACACAAAATACATTTTGGAGACTTTTTCATTCTCTTTTCCATTGCATCAATTTTGAGGCACTTGAACTAAACGAGCTGTCCAATTATTATTTTTTTTTTTTACTTGATTGACAAAGAAAGGCAGCTGGCAACTTTTTTTGTCAGTATTTTATTGTCTTATCTACATTTTAAACATTATTTATTTAAAAATTGTTTATTGATTTATAATGTTATTATTATTTAACTACATTTTTAAACAACAACAGTTTAACATGCCTATTAAGTCATTTATTTCATTTTTATGTTTGATTTATTGAAATTGACAATATTTTAATTGTGGTTTCAATGAGAAGATATGCTTAAACGTATGGTTCATCATATGCAGACTCCTACTTTAAATGTGTCAGCCTTCATTTGAGGTTATGCAGATTCAGTAATTTTTTTTCATGTCATTTATTGCATTAATCTAGATGCCAATGATAGCAGTTTGAATGTTGTTTAACCACTTTATTATTATTAGACTGTAGAAAGCTACAGATTCAAAGCGTCTCCTGCAGTTTTTATTTTTTTATCACTTGTCCATATTTACTTCAGATGATCTTATAAGTCTTAAAGTCCTCACTATAAAAAAAAAAAACACCTTTATTTATTATGAAACTGCATTCATTCTGAAACTGAATCAGGTATATTCAGTTTAGTGAATAAAAAAATACTTTGCCCTCGGAGTTTATCTACTTTTCATTAAGTTTCACCATTTTTTTCTTCCTTTCAGAAGTTTGAGTCTCAAGAGATCATCTCCAGGTACTGATCTAGGAACAGGAACAGCAAAGCAGATCACCTTGCGTGTTCCATGATAAGATAAAAAAATAAATAAGTAAAAAATTCCAAGCGGCCAAACTAATCAGCTTTTCCCCCTTTGAAGCATATGTTAAAAAATTAAATATTAATCCAGTATGTTTGTAGTTCATCTGTAGCACATTTGCTCTGATATGTAGCCAAAAACCTGCATGCCTCTGCATCAGCTCATGTACTTGAGCTAAAACATGCAGCTATATGCATGAATAATTCACATCTGGTGAGAAAGAGGAAAGAGTTTACTTCACACTGCTATAAAATTTTATAAAGCACTGATGCCGAATAGCTGTGATTTGCACTCACTGATCACATAATCCATCAATAACAGCCATTTATGGACATCCAAAAATACTCATGCTTTCAGCCATTTTAGAAAGCAATCAATAACGGCTGATTGCATGCATGTAGTCAACTGTTTAAGCCTGCATCGTTAGATCTTGTCCTTTAGCTCTTCAAGATATTCATTTCTTTCACTCCTCCAATATAGACTTTGTGACCCTTAGTCTTTTTCTGTCTTGCAGTGAATTAGCCGCTTTTGACCAGAGTCAAAGTTCCTTTCTCCTCTTTATTGTCTGAGGGCGATAAGAAGAACAGAGCAGTGGACAGGGTCAGGATTTGATCGGTAGGACTTGGAGAGCTGAAGTTGATGACAAGAGAGAGAGTGGCCTAAAAATCAAAGTAGTGTTTCCCTGTAAAATGTACTCCATATATCTTTCAATAACCATTTATATACAATATATATATACTTGTTACAGTAGTAAATATCAGTTTACATTTCCAAACATTATTTTTGCCATTAATAGTAATAATCCAGTGAGATTTTTGTTTGCACAAGGAGTCTGACAGCAGCCAGTGCTCCACACAGAGATCTGATCTCAGCATCATTCAGTCTGTCTGGAATAACATGAAGAAACAGAACAAACTGAGACAGACTCAATCCAGAAGTACTGTGGCAATGTCTCCAAAATGCTTCAAGAAAAATTAAAACTGATATTTCCTACTGACACACAACAGCAAAAGATAGAAATAACTGACTTAAAACTTAAGAACTTTTTGTATTACCCTTCCTTACAAACTTTTAGCCTAACAATTTTTTTTCTTAGGTTTTTGTGAATTCATAATCCAGCCCTGATTGCTCATTGGAAATGCAAGCGCTCAAGATATAACTGGTAATATCTGCACACATAAGAGTTATTGCTCTCATTGGGAGTTTCTCATTTCAGTAAATATGTGCTCTCCGGCCTCATTAAACTGGGACGCGCTCTTGCGGGATGGGAGTTTGTTTAAGTGGGTGTAATATAGAAGCCCAGCATGAACCGAATGGAAGGAGGGGGTACACAGGGCATACAAGTAGCTTATTTTTATGTGTGCCTTCCTCTTTGTACCCACAGCAATACGGCCCTGCAGGGAAATAACATGCATGCATGGACAAATACCTACGGTCATATCTCTTTCTAACTGTGGTGACAACACTTGATGGCCTGGACACAATGAGAAAAAGCCCCACTATTGCATTCAGCTCTGACTCTGTGTTTCCCAGCATGCCGGAGGTGCAATACCCAATGAGTGACATCATTAATTACATGCCTCTGACTTCTGAAATGCCAGCTGAGGAGGGAGGCATACATTTCATCTGCAGACTGTTCCAAAAATTGTCTTTCAAGCCAGACTGACAGCACGCATTCCAATCACAGGCTCACCCAGGTCTGAAATTGCAGTTCGTTCACCAGCTGTGATGCACTGGGTGAGTCTTAATGTGTTCTGTGTGTAAGCTCACTGAGATAAATTAATTCCATGACATGATATATGACAAGGATCTGTAATAATTTACAGTATTTAAATGGTAAAGCTCGGGGGCATACTGAATAATGGTTCGAATGGAATAGCAAAGTAGTCTTTTAATAGGATTTTGAGTTTTTTGTTGCACAAGATTATTGACCACCTAATGAGTTTCTACATATTAAAGCAATAAGCCACAAGAGGCCGTGCATAGCAATGATTTCACCACAGTTAAGTGGGTTTAATTCATGATGTGAATCAGACCTCCATTTACAAAATGGCAACGGCAATATTATCTCATAAATATGTAGATATTCATGTAATTGTGCACGTAAATACATCATGCACTTTCAGCCTTTAAAATGTAGGCATGTTTCAAATTGTAAACAAAAGTTTACACATAATGTTAGGATCTTAGAATGATGACTACATAAAATGAATAGGTTGGTTTTTATTTGACTGTAAAGACGAAAAAGAAAAAAATATATATATATATAAAATAAAAAATAATGCACTTTTTGTTCACTTTCCACAAAAACATTAATGATAATAAGAAAAGTTTCTTGAGCAGCAAATCACATTAGAATGCTTTTTGAAGGATCATGCGACACTGAAAACTGGAGCTACACACTTTTCAATCACGGAAATTAATTACATTTTAAAATATATTCAAATAAAAAACATATAAATAAATATATATATATATATATATATATATATATATATATATATATATATATATATATATATACATATATATATATATATATATATATATATATATATATTTATACACACACACACACACAATATTATTGTTTTTTTTTCTTCAGTACAACAAGTAGTATGAGTCCAGTGTGATTGGTGAACAGAGCTGTTCTGTTCTGTTCAGTAGTCTTAAAACCTGGGGGGAAATTGCATTTTTGAACCATGGGTTCCCTATAGAGTTTTCAAAAGGTTTTTGAAATAGTGTTTTTTTATTTATGAATAACATATGGTCTGTTAAAATTACTTAAAGTGACATGGTTTGTTGTACAACATAAATTATCACAGTCAAACATTAAGTGTGAATTATACACAGTCAAACCTTAAACATGAATTTTGATGTCACTCACTGTCTTTTTAAAAAATCTAAGATGCTAGATATGGACTATAATTATATCAAGCATGTGCATTTACATGCTTGATGAGCCAGACAATCGTTGTAGTTCTTATGCAGCAATATGTGTTTTTATAGAGAACATATGACTATACACTTAAGTGAAATCATTATGCAGAGTATAAAAAGAATGAAATATACTACACAGCCCCTTTATAGATTTCTTCATCTTCCCTGTTCAGTGATCCTAATAATAGGTTCTTCATGCAGTCTAATTCCAATCTCACAAATTTATCGGATTTACTTTGGATCCCCGTCCCGATAAATCTCAGGGAATTCTTCTCTCTGTTTGTTTATGTGTTCATTCAGTTGAATAAAGCCATTTGCATTATAAATGAATAAGCCAGTGATGGTTCTGAAGGACCAGTGGTTTTCCTCCATGCGTGCATTGCGAGCAGTAATCACCCTTGCAGCGGGATTGCTTAGATTCCGTACATGTGTTTAATTATTGAACAGTTTCCAATAGAGTTTAATATTTCTGTGCAGCGGTTGGAGCATTCATAACTCATGGATGCTCTCAGGTCCCACATATTTATCCCCGGCTGATGTAGGCTTCAAGGTATCTTCAGGCATGGAATAAAAACCGGACGTGAGAAGCTTTAGTAAAAAGGATGCGTTTGTACGAGGATTCCTGCGGGTCTTTATTATTACTCTGGTTTTCATTGCATAAGCCAAAAACCTGTTAAAATCAGTTTGCTAAATTTCTCATTTTTGCCAATCAAAGAATTGCTGTTGGATTAGTTTCTTTGTCCTTCATTAATTCACAACATGACTTTTGCAGGCTTTTGCAGAAATGTTAATATTTACAGAGACCACTCTGCTGCTGAAATGAATTTTGAATGATTGACATTTACCGGGAGACACTTTACCGAGACATTAGCATTGTGTAAAACTGTAGATAAAGCTGTCAATAGACCCCAAACCTGCCTGATTCAACTTTAAGATCTGTCTGATCTATATCGCCCGTATCTCTGGTGATTATGAGTTCTCATCGGTGCGCTGTCATATAGGGAATTCACTTTACAAAGGGAAAAGATCAAGAGTCACACTCCAGCGGTTCCATTTGCAACACTATTCTGGTCTGAGACTTTCTATCTTGTAGTTATCATTAGTACATGACTGCCAAGGGAGCAAGACGTATAAGCAAGGGTTTTGTCATTCCACTGGTCTCCTTTCACAGGTTGGCTGTTTCTCTTGGGGTTTGATTATACTGCAAAAAACCTAAGAATTTATATTTTATTTTAATTGTAATTTATTCTCATTATTACAATATTATTATTTTTATTATGTATTATTATTTGTTTATTTTACATTTTACATTATTTAATTTTTTTGCTGATTGTTAAGCAAATCTGGAATAACATCATTTAAATGCTGGAGAAGAAAAAAACTTAAACATTTGGTGTGGAGAATGTAGAATTTTATGAACAAAACTTCGAAATAGCTTGTATTGATTTTCAGCATAATTCTTCACCCAGAGTAATTCAATGCTGTCTGTGTTACACAGACTGTGTATGCAGAAAAAAAAAATCAAAAGTAATTTAAATATTTCTCAATTTATTTCCTTGGCTCGTTTTTATTTACCTATGTAAATTTAAACAATATTTTATAACTCTTATTTTTCACTTGATGATGTCAATGATGGCTTTGGGGAAGTCATGGCCTAGTGGTTAGAGAGTTTGACTACTAATCCTTGGGTTGTGGGTTCAAATCTTGGGCCAGCAATACCATGACTTAGGTGCCCTTGAGCAAGGCATTGAACCCCCAACTGCTCCCCGGGCGCTGCAGCATAAATGCTGTGTGTGTGTGTTGCCAATCAAAGAATTGCTGTTGGATTAATTTCTTTGTCCTTCATTAGTTCACAACATGACTTTTGCAGGCTTTTGCAGAAATGTTAATATTTACAGAGACCACTCTGCTGCTGAAATGAATTTTGAATGATTGACATTTGCCGGGAGACACTTTACCGAGACATTAGCGTGTGTGTGTGTGTGTGTGTGTGTGTGTGTGTGTGTGTGTGTGTGCGTGTGTGTGTGTGTGTGTGTGTGTGTTCACTTCACTGCTGTGTGTGTGTGTGCACTTTGGACAGGTTAAATGCAAAGCACGAATTCTGAGTATGGGTCACCATACTTGGCTGAATGTCACTCACTTTTTCTTTTCTTTATTTCTTGTTGAATGTCAAAATACATTATACATTATTTTTTTTTTTTATTTATTTTTTTTTTTTTTCAGATTTTTGAGCAAAGCTTTGGAATTATAAAATTCCTCACCTCTGACAACACACTTCATCAAGTGCTCTTCTATCTCATCAGACTCGAGGAGCCCTCGCCATGGGATGTCACTTGCTGTTATTTTCTCTAGCTGCAAACATTGTTGCACTAAAATTACATTCATAATCGTGGGTGGATGAATCTCAGGGATCTCTTAGAAATTAGAGAAGCATGTCTCTCAAAGACATCACAAGTTAAACCACAATTAATGAAAGCAGCCTTTTTTATTTATTTGAGATCTTAACTCCAGACATTTTAAATGCTGGTTTGTATATATAATTTCTCAATATTAACTGATATTGAGAACAATCAGAAATAGAGATGCTGCTTGTTTGCTAAATTGAACTGTAAATTTAAACTGTAAATCTGAGTTTCTGCTTTTAGGTTTGCCACTGAGGTTAAGAGTGGCTAATGTAAGTGAATATTATGTAAGATAACAGTTTTATCTTCCCTGTGCTTCCATCTCACCTGATTGCTTCTTTATTTCTTGCTGAATGTCTAAATAATATTGCTTTTAGAAGTTTGACGTAATTTTATTGCACTTACTCAATTTAGTCAAGTTACTACTACAAAAGGTATTGAAAAAGTTAATTTAAAGGGGGGGGGTGAAATGCAAGTTTTTTACACTGTTAAAGAGTTGGATTCCCATGCTAAACATGGATAAAGTTTAAAAAATTTAGTTGTAAGTTTGAAGGAGTATTTCTGTTCCAAAAATACTCCTTCCGGTTTGTCACAAGTTTCGGAAAGTTTTTTTTGAGTATGGCTCTGTGTGACGTTAGATGGAGCGGAATTTCCTTATATGGGTCCTGAGGCACTTCTGCCGGAAGAGCGCGCGCTCCCGTATAGCAGAGCACTGAGAGCACAACAGACGTTCACTGATCAGAGCGAGAGCGTCGCGAAATGTCACAAAAGAAGTGTGTTTTTGGTTGCCAGGGCAAGACAACCCTGCACAGATTACCCAAAAAAAAAAAAAAACAGCATTAAGGGACCAGTGGGTGGAGTTTATTTTTACAGAGCATTAACGGAGTTGTGCAAGTGTTTGTGTTTGTTCCCTGCATTTCGAAGATGCTTGTTTTACAAACAAGGCCCAGTTTGACACCGGATTTGCACATCGTTTATTTCTTAAGGATAATGCAGTCCCAACGAAAAAGGGTCACGATCGTGTGTTGGAACCGCATGCGGTGAGTAAAACTGCTTAAAATATCTCTGTGTTGTTAACTTAGCTATCAGCGCGTAAGCACATCAAGTAAACAACATGCGATGTTGTCATCAAACTGCACTTTCCACATGTACAGCTTAAAAAAAAAAAGAAAAAAAAAAAGACGACCTAAAGTGGAACTTTAAGCAAATATATACAGTTTCAGTACATACCACATAGAGATGTCGTTGCTGCTGCTGCTCTTGTTAAATTTCAGCCTCTGGATCTGATTCTGGATCATAAATATACGCTGAATCTGACTGTATGCCATGGTTTGTTTTGGATGTTTTTTTCCTCACGGTAATGTCACAACTTCCAAACGCTATCAAAGCAAAAGCTTACTGGCGCTCGTGATTCTTTAGCTCTGCCCACACGTCACGCCTCCAGGCGCTCGTGTTTTTCCGGGAAAAATCGGTACAGACTATCTTTCTCTTATGAATATAATAAAACTAAAGAATTTTTGGAGTTATGAAGGATGCAGTACTACTCTATAGGTACTCAAGATTAACAGGATATACAGGATAACAGGAAGTCGTGGCCTAATGGTTAGAGGGTTGGACTCCCAATCGAAGGGTTGTGAGTTCTAGTCTCGGGCCGGACGGAATTGTGGGTGGGGAGAGTGCATGAACAGCTCTCTCTCCACCTTCAATACCACGACTTAGGTGCCCTTGAGCAAGGCATCGAACCCCCAACTGCTCCCCGGGCGCCGCAGCATAAATGGCTGCCCACTGCTCCGGGTGTGTGCTCACAGTGTGTGTGTGTTCACTGCTCTGTGTGTAATAAATAAACATTTCGGATGGGTTAAATGCAGAGCACAAATTCTGAGTATGGGTCACCATACTTGGCTGAATGTCACTTCACAATATTGAGTGAAAACGAGCATTTCACCCCCCCCCCCCCCCCTTTAATGTTAAAGAAACCCACGTTCAGCAAGTAATTAGAATATCTTCAAAAAGTTTATTTATTTCACTAAGTGAAACTTGTATATTATATTCATTCATTACACACAGATTGATATATTTAAAATGTTTAAAATGTTTCTTTTTGATGATTATAACTGACAACTAAGGAAAATCCCAAATTCAGTATCTCAGAAAATTTGAATATTACTTAAGACCAATACAAAGAAAGGATTTTTAGAAATCTTGGTCAACTGAAAAGTATGGGCATGTACAGCACTCAGTACTTAGTTGGGGCACCTTTTGCCTGAATTACCGCAGCAATGCAGCGTGGCATGGTGTCGATCAGTCTGTGGCACTGCTCAGGTGTTATGAGAGCCCAGGTTGCTCTGATAGTGGCCTTCAGCTCTTCTGCATTGTTTAGCAGCAGTCCAGTCCTTTTTGTCTTAAGACGCTTCTGACGCTGTCTGTTGTTCAAGAGTGGCTTGACACAAAGAATGCGACAGCTGAAACCCATGTCTTGCATAAGTGGTTTTTGAAGTATTGACTCCAGCTGCAGTCCACATTTTTGAATGGGTTTTGTTTCACAATCCTCTCCAAGGTGCAGTTATACCCAGGGGCGGATCTACCGGGGTGGCATAGGGTGGCATTTGCCACCCTAAAAGAAAGCCTTGCCACCCTGCTGCCACCAGTTGGCAGCAACGAATTAAAGGTTATGGCCGATTTGAAAATTTACAAGCGCGAATCTTTCGTGATTTGTGATCCCACTCCGAACTATCGAACTGATTCAAATGATTTGCGATCCCCAAACTGACTCAAATAATTCGCGAACCAGCTTTGAACTCCCAAACTGACTCAAATGATTAGCGAAACCACTTTGAACTCTCGAATTGATTCGAATGATCCGCGAAGCCGCTCCGAACTCCCAAACTGACTCAAATGATTCGCGAAACCACTATGAACTCTCGAATTGATTCGAATGATCCGCGAAGCCGCTCCGAACTCCCAAACTGACTCAAATGATTCGCGATCCCGCTCTGAAACTCCCAAACTGACTCAAATGATTCGCGATCCCCATAACTCACTCAAATGATTCCCGCTCCCGCTTGGAACTCCCGAACTGACTCAAATGATCCGCGAACCCACTTTGAACTCCCGAACTGACTCAAATGATTCGCGAAACCGCTTTGAACTCTCGAACTGATTCAAATGATTTGCGAACCCGCTCCGAACTCCCAAACTGACTCAAATGATTCGCGAACCCGCTCCGAACTCCCGAACTGACTCAAATGATTCGCGATCCCCATAATTGACTCAAATGATTCGCGATCCCGCTACGAACTCCCGAACTGATACAAATGATTCGCGATCCCCAAACTGACTCAAATGATTCGCGAACCCGCTTTGAACTCTCGAACTGACTCAAATGATTCGCGAACCCGATTCGAACTCCCGAACTGACTCAAATGATTCGCGATCCTGCTCCGAACTCCCGAACTGACTCAAATGATTCGCGAAACCGCTCCGAACTCCCGAACTGATATAATAAACAATTTATGTACATGTTATTACAAATGCCATTTGATTGCCTTGTTTAGGCTACTGACCAAACATTTCATTCAAATATTCACTTAATCTTTCATTTTTGGCCACCTTTTTGCTATAGATGACACAGGCTTTATAATTTCTTCAACAAAAAACATGCATATCACAACCCTTACAAAAATATATCATGGTTTTATCATTGTAAAACTGCTTAATTTCCTTTTGCATGATTTCTGAATGCTTGAGACTATAAAATAAATTAGAGTCATAATAAACTTATAGCCACAGGTAAATGTCGAGAGCTACAATTGTGATTTGTAAATAATACAATTTATTCATTTAGTTTTTTTATTTGATTAAAGTTATTTTTTCACCCGTATAGTAGGGTTTTTTTCCATCATCATATTTGAGGAAGGGGGGCACAACAATAAATCCTGCTTATGGGAACCCTTAAGGTGTTGTTATACACCTGGGAATGTGTGCTCTACTACTACACACACACACACACACACTGAAGCACGCGTGGTGTTTTCAGCTCTTCACTATATTGATCCATGATGTACACTACACATGCGCACATCAGTGCTCTATGAGAGGATTTCACCATTTCATTTGATAAAACTATCGTCATTTATTCGTATCGTATACACAGACTGACAGAAACGGCAATGTCTTTATGACAGCCTGTCAAAATGAAATTTCTGTATAACTTGAAGAAATTCAAACAGAATATAGTACTATTGCACAGTAGAGTATGCTATACTTCAAGAAGGCCTATTAGCTAATAATAATAGTTAATTAAAAAAGGTGTCAAAGGTCATCTTTTTGACAACTGTCAAGTCAGCAGTCTTCCCCATGATTGTGTAGCCTACAGAACTAGACTGAGAGACCATTGAAAGGCCTTTGCAGGTGTTTTGAGCTAATTAGCTGATTAGAGTGTGGCACCAGGTGTTTTCAATATTGAACCTTTTCACAGTATTCTAATTTTCTAAGATCAGTTTATCAACAAAGGATCCTTCATTCTTATCAGTTTATCAAGAAAGGATCCATCATTTGTTCACACAGTGTGTTATTTGGAAATTTTAGTTTGTGATGCTCAGAGTTCATTTGTAATTAAGGCCTGCTTTTTTGAAAGAAACAAAAAATAACAGCTTATTTAGACAAAAGATTTTACTTAATTGTAGTTCTTTTAAAAAATGTCATCCTAGCTACAAACTTAAAACAGTTCAGTGGGATATAGACACAGCACGCATTAACCTGCTAACCCAGTGGCTTTACTGTGATGTATGAGCCTGCAGATTCACTTTCATGTGATATTAATTACACACCTAGTGGACCTTAGTTTTCATGTGGAGAACCCAAATTGTGGGATGGCTGAATACATCAAGCTGGACTGATTAGCATACGCAGTTATCTGTGAGATTTATTTGCTCTAATTTGCTTTGAGATAAAAAGGAAACCATTAAAAAAAGGCGAGAGAAGGAAAACCTACAGTTCAATCATCTGGGAATACAATGTTCTTTTTAACAGTAATTAAATACATTAAAAAAAAAAATACATTTTAAAGCCAGTTCATTCTTTGCTCACAGATGCAGACTAAGACTGACTGTCACCAGATAAAAGTAAGTCACTTATTAGACATTTCAAGACCTGGCGAATGCATAAAAATCTTCAGTTCTTAAAGGGTTAGTTCATCCAAAAATGAAAATAATGTCATTAATGACTCACCCTCTTATCGCTCCAAACCCGTAAGACCTCCGTTCATCTTCAGAACACAGTTTAAGATGTTTTAGATTTAGTCCGAGAAGTCTCAGTCCCTCCATTGAAGCTGTGTGTACGGTACTGTCCATGTCCAGAAAGGTAAGAAAAACATCATCAAAGTAGTCCATGTGACATCAGAGGGTCAGTTAGAAAAGCATCAAAAATATATTTTGGTCCAAAAATAACAAAAACTGCAACTTTATTCAGCATTGTCATCTTTACCGGGTCTGTTGTGAGTGCGTTCACAACACTACAGATTAGAATCATTCGATTTAACCGGTTCTTCTTGAACCAATTCAACAAATTGAACTGAATCGTTTGAAACTGTTCAAGTCTCCAATAAGCATTAATCCACAAATGTAAGCTTTTCACTTTTTTAATGTGGCTGACACTCCCTCTGAGTTAAAACAAACCAATATCCCAGAGTAATTCATTTACTCAAACAGTACACTGACTGAACTGCTGTGAAGAGAGAAGTGAAGATTAACACCGAACCAACCAGATAACGAACGAAAGACTGATTCGTTCTCGAGTCAAGAACCGGTTGCGGCAGACATTGGTCTCTTGACACGTTATCACAGTCTAAAAATATTGTTGAGATCTTTGAAACTCTAAGGGAGCTTTGAGTTTAGACTATAGGGGATGTTTGTCAGGAAATATATATATATATATATATATATATATATATATATATATATATATATATATATATAGTTTTCCCATCATATTGAGTTCACCCAAATGGATATTAATAAAATGTTGTTTTGGTTTCTGCAGAAGAAAAGAAAGTAATACAGGTTTGGAATAACATGGGAGCGATTAAGGCTAAGTTTACACTAGTGTTTTTTCGTTTTAAAATGCAGAACTTTTGCTACGGTTAGGCCTATCGTTTACATTACCCTGGCATTTTTGACCCTTGAAAATGCTGCAGACCCCATTTTAGTTGGAAAATTCCAGGGTAGCGTTTAAGTATAAACGGACCAAAACAGACACTTTTGAAAACGATGGTGTGGCTGCCCACATTCTCTCTGCGTAACCTTGTAAGCAGTAGCATTATGCTCATTGTTGTACCTGCATTAATGGTCATGTGACCTGCGTTTTCAGTTGTGTAGTGTGGACGGAGATCGTTTCAGAAACGCAGTGAAAATGCAAGGTTGGACGAGGAAAGTTTTCATTTTAAAACGCCATTTTTAAAGAAAACGCTTTACTGTAAAAATGGTGATGGATGAATTGAATGACTGATGGAAGGATGGAATAATGGTTGAAAGGATGGAATGAAGATTGGATGAATGGAATGATGGATGGACAGATAGAAGTGTGTTGTAAAACCTTGTGCACTGAATGTAAAGATACTAAATCAAAGTGCATGCAAAGCCCTTGTTTGTTCCACCCAGTAAAGGATGATAACAAGGCAGATTTAGTGGGTTTTTGTAGGGCCTGTGGGGCATTATGGAGAAATCCTGTTGTTCTGAATCACACTAGACTATGAGCTGGATTATTATTCTAACGCAGGCACCAGCTGTGAAACAATTGCCACCCCATGCAACAATCCCAGGAATCTCTTATTCTCTCTGATACAGTGTCTTTATATTGGGGCCAGGTTTTTTTGCTATATCATATGCACGCATGCCTTCCCTTTTTGTCTTTTAACTTGTCTTCCTAAGTCTCAAATACATAACTGGTGACAAGTGAACCTGGTTTGAAGGCAGGAGGTAATTGTCATATACAATTGGGGAGAGACAGAGAGATGATTACAACAGATGCAACAGTGCCAAAGGGCTTTCAGGTTCCCATCCCTGATCTCTCATCCTCATTAACGGTGTAAGTCACTCTATCTCGACACCATCAGACTGTCACCTCAGTGTACTGACATGACTCTCACTTTACAAAACCCTCAGGAGTCTCACTCCTCATGCTAAATGTAGGGCAGAGTATTGGGAAAGTTAGACATTCACAACTTTGCACTTCTAATCACATCCCCAGTAAACTAGTTCTTGTTTCTGACAGCTGAGCTAATGCCAGGGTCATGCGCCAGGGCTGGGCATTAGGGGGCAGTGACATACTGTGCCGTCCGTCCTAAAATGACTTGCCAAGTATGAGGAGAAAATGAATAGGACAAAAACCATCCTCAGGAGATTTTGCTAGAATTAGCTCACTCGACTGCTTAATGAAGCTGCCTGTAACTGCTGCTGGTCTAGGATCAGTTTCTCCTATCAAAATCCAAACTTGACCATTTGTGGAATGGGATAAGCTGACTGTAGATGAAAGGCTGCAGACAATATCCTAAATTATTTGCTGTGTGTATATCTGAACTACATTGTTTAAACATTTTTTTTTTTTAATACAAGCACTATTTTAAAAAAGATATATTTTTTATAATGTATATGTGTATAGAGTTTATATAGTTACATTGAAAAGTGCATCTTAATGGTATTAGTCATATAAATTGTAATAAATTCTGAATGATGTTTTATAATCCTGCTATAGTTGGCTGCTCAGGTGACAAAATGTAATGATCTTTTGATCTTTTAAAGGTCAGTTGCTTCAATACTATACAAAGCTTTAGTGTTTGTGTTTTAAGTTTGTTTTCTTTATATCACATAAGAGGCCATATATCATGTTTTTTTTCTTCTGATTTGAATAATAGATTTAATATGCTCTGGATTCATCCTCCGAAATGAACAGCTCATTAGGGATGAATTTGCATTGGGTTGTGCTTATTTATACAAAAAAAAAAAAAAAAATAGTCCATTCAGCACAAATAACGTATTTGGTTCTCTCTTTAAAAAATAAGGCAAAACTAGAGCAGAGCCCTTTTTAGAGCATACTGTTTAGCAAATAGTATATTTAGTTTAAATCTGTTATTATCTTGATCAAGGAAAATAAAATGCAGCACTCACTGTGACCATTCAGAAAATGGTTTGACAAATTAGCTATGGATTGAATGCGTATTGGCAAATAGTTAGAATGTTAGAATATTTATTTACTTGCTTAAATTTATGTGGATTATATTATGATTCCCAGCCTAAGATTGTGTCTGCACTAAACTCAGCAACTCTTTAAACTTTATGAATGCAATATTTTGCAAAATAGGCTTTTATGAAGTATCCAATCCATAGCATCTTGCAATATCTATTTATTTTATGCAGCGTTGCTTTTCAAGTAAATTCTATCTTGTTTCAAAGGCTTTTGGATACTTTTTTTTTGGGGGGGGGGGGGGTCAAATTTATTTTAAGCTTTTGGCAGTGCAAATTACTCATTTTATGGTCTCAAAGAATTTTCAGTACAAGAGAAAGGCAACTGATGAATGTTAAAGATTGATCAACAAACAGTGGCAGTTTGAATGGACAACATTATTGTAACCAGTGAGTAGAATTTTTTTTGCTAAGAACATAAAATAATATTTGACTATAAGTGCTCTAAACAAAGCACTGAGTGTATAACTGAATATAAAACAAAGCTTTGAAACTCTTGCTGTCTTAGTTTCTTTCCTGTCTACTCCTGTCTTGGAAGCAGATACTGAATAGCTGAATGCATTTTGGAGTCTCTGAACCCCTTTGCCCACTGATCCATTCAAACTAATTAATCTCTGCAAGTTTTGTCACCTAGGGCCATGCTCTACATGAAAGATCACTGGTGAAAAAAAGTGGCAGGTTGGAGTGAGAGAGATGCTAATTATGGTGAACGGAACGCTGTCTAAAGATGAATGCTTTTCAATCTGACACTTGTAAAAAGATAAAACCACGGGGAGAATTCAATAGGAATGAACTGTGCCGTCTGATAGCACTGTTTATTTGTAGCTGGCTGTGCTGTTTTAGTACCCAGTGCTCTGAAGGAATTATGCAAATCAGGTAACAGAGCAAACAATCCCACAAAGTCTGTGCTGGATGCAATTTGAATAGGGCATCAGATTCCCATCTTTCAGGATTTATGGAAGTATATGTACAGTGTCCAGACCTTAAAGAACAATTCAACTCAATGTTTCGAGTAAACACTAAAGGAAAAGTTCAGCCTGAAATGAAACTTTGTTGAAAATTGACTTACTCTCAGACCATCCATAATGTAGATGAGTTGGTTTCTTCATCAGAAATATGCTCACCCATGGATTCTCTGCGGTGAATGGGTGCCGTCAGAATGAGAGTCCTAACAGCTGATAAAAACATCACAATAATCCACAAGTAATCCACACAAATCCAGCCTAATAATTAACATCTTCTGAAATGAAAAGCTATGTTGTTTGTAAGAAACAAATCCATCATTAGATCACATTAAACTGTCACTTTAGACCAAAACACAAGTCCATAATCCATAATAATGTTTCTTCCAGTGGAAAAGTCCATCAAAATCCACTGACATATTTGTATAGAATAGTTTTGTTTTTGACTGTAGACAGTGCTTTTACTGTGCATCTCTCTCCTGATATGATGGCTTTTTCACTGGAGAAAGCATTATTATCGATAGGGGAATCATATTTCAGCTGGAAGCAACAGTTTGAATTTTAAAGATGACTTAATAAAGAATTTGGTCTTTATAAGCGTGCAGTTTGTGGATTACATGTTTTACTTGTGGATAATTGTGATGAATTTATCAGCTTTTTGGACTCTCTTTCTGATGGCACCCATTCACTGCAGAGGATCCACTGCAGAGCAAATGATGTAAACTCCTCCGAATCAATTCTAATGAAGAAACAAACGATATTGTTGTGATCACTTTCAGAATTTTTTTTTTTGTTCCAGCTGATCAAAACAGTGACAGCCAATCAGAGTTTATCCTGCTTTTAAAGAGCTCAAGCAGTTTAAGTGGCAGACAACAAAACTGCAGCATGCACTTATGAAAAACAGAATGTTTAAGTCGCGCACTGGTGTGGATTATCTTTATAATTATCGTTCTTAGTGTGAACAGGCCTTAACACTTGTTTGTCCTTTATGAAATGTCAGCAACATTAAGTAGGGGTGCCCAGTGAATGGTAACATTATGAAAATGAGCAGTGATGCAGTGTGGTGACTACCAGTAGGAATGCAGATGCTGGAGCTGATGTGATCCGTCTCCTGTGAGATACTGCAGTCGAGCATCAGCCAGATGGAGAAGTTCATGTTGTTGAGTGATTTCGCTGTTCTATATGATTTGTCTCTCCCCACATGCAGGGATATAATACAAAAACGAATAACATGCCAGCCAGAAATTGTTAACAATCTTCACGAGTTTGACTCATGCATTGATAATCATCTTGTTCATGATATGATAAATTATGCACTCCTGCAATCTACTGTATATACAAACGCTTCCCCCTTCAAAGTATTCATTTCAGCTTCAAGGAAATGTATGGAGCCAGAAGAGTCTCAATAAAGATAAATGCACACACTACAGTCACATATGCACACATAGGATTCATACATGCACACACATAATTCATAAATACACACAGGATACACAAATGCACACAAAATTCACAAATGCACACACAAAATTTAAAAAGCACAGAAGATTCACGAATGCATACAAAATTCAGAAATGCACACAAAATTCAGAAATACACACACAATTTAGAAATGCAAACAACATTTACAAATGCACTCAAGATTCACAAATGCACAGGACAAGATTCAGAAATGTATTTCTGATGCACACACAGATATATCTTGATTTACAAACTGCTTGCGGTCTGTGAACTTCACTGCATTTGTGTGTGAATTTTGAGACTCCCTTGACTTGGCTCGACACACAAATGCCTTTTTTTAAACAGGGAATGATCTGCAACCAATCAGATATCTCCCTTGTTTTAGCCAATCACAAGAATGCACCCCACGTGGGGGATTGTTTACTTATAAGCCAATCAGCGAACGACTCACTTTCCTCACGCAGCGAACGACTCACTTTCCTCAGCGAACGACTCACTTACCTCACACAGCCGGCGACTCACTTTGCGCAGCCAGCGACCCACTTTGCGCAGCGAACGACTCACTTTCCTCACGAGTCACGCAGCGAACGACTCATTTTTCTCACCCAGCGAGCGACTCACTTTCCTCACGAGTCACGCAGCGAACGACTCACTTTCCTCACCCAGCGAGCGACTCACTTTCCTCAGCGAACGATTCACTTTCCTCACGAGTCACGCAGCGAACGACTCACTTTCCTCACCCAGCGAGCGACTCACTTTCCTCAGCGAACGATTCACTTTCCTCAAGCAGCGAAGTTGAGCGAACGATTCACTTTCCTCACGCAGCGATCAACTCACTTTCCTAAGCGAACGACAGCCGGAGACCCACTTTTCGCAGCCAGAGAGCCACTTTCCTCTCGCAGCGGACCACTGACTCTCTCTTCATGTAGGGACTG
Source organism: Carassius gibelio (assembly GCF_023724105.1). Lineage (NCBI taxonomy): Eukaryota > Metazoa > Chordata > Actinopteri > Cypriniformes > Cyprinidae > Carassius > Carassius gibelio. Next base: position 23,192,065 of record NC_068390.1, read on the forward strand.
AATATTATAATTAAAGTGACTTCTATATTGCATCCAAAAGAATATTTAGATATATTTAAATATTCAAAAAGGTTTAAACATTTTTTTTTTTTTTACTTTCATTAAAATATTTCAATAAAATGAAATAATTGCCTATTGCAAATTTATGAATCCATGGTTAACTTTTTTTCTGCAGTCACTGGGCTATATGTATTGAGACATTTTTAAATTTATATGTAGTAAAAAATAATAAAAAATAAACCTGAATTGTAATCTAAACATCTGTATTTTCATACAATTTAATACAATTGCTGTGTGAACACGTTCATGTGATTGGCTTATAAGTAAACAATCCCCCCACATGGGGTGCATTCTTGTGATTGGCTAAAAGAAGGGAGATATCTGATTGGTTGCTGATCATTCCCTGTTTAAAAAAAAGCATTTGTGTGTTGAGCCAAGTCAGGGGAGTCTCAAAATTCACACACAAATGCAGTGAAGTTCACAGACCGCAAGCAGTTTGTGAATCAAGATATATGTGTGTGTGCATCAGAAATACATTTCTGAATCTTGTCCTGTGCATTTGTGAATCTTGTCCTGTGCATTTGTGAATCTTGAGTGCATTTGTAAATGTTGTTTGCATTTCTGAATTGTGTGTGTATTTCTGATTTTTGTGTGCATTTCTGAATTTTGTATGCATTTGTGAATCTTCTGTGCTTTTTAAATTTTGTGTGTGCATATGTGAATTTTGTGCGCATTTGTGCATCTTGTGTGTGTATTTATGAATCATGTGTGTGCATCTATGAATCCTGTGTGTGCATATGTGAATGTAGTGTGTGCATTTATCTTTATTGAGACTCTTCTGGCTCCATAGAAATGTCCTGACCTAATTAGGGCCCGAGCACTGCAGTGCGAGGACCCTATTGGAATTGCTCCGTTTCTTATGACATATTGTTTTCACTGACAGTACATCTCATTTGTAATCAGTTTTTCAAAAGCTTTGGTCAGTTGTGTGTCCAGTGGCATGAACACATATACAGCCCAGCGACCTGTGACCTCCAGCACTAAAACTGCTCTCAGGGAGAACACGACTTTAATTTGTGTTACAGGTACATCATTTTAAAGCATTTGCAATGTCACTAGAGTAAATCTGGGTGGTTTGGCCTATTGAATGCAATTCCATAAATGTGTGTGAAGTGCACAGCATGCTTTCATATTTTATGGACTCTTCTGGCCCTGATCTTTTATTATCCTCTCACATGGACAATGACTGCATGACTGTAAACACAGAAAGAGGGCAGCTGTCCGTCGAGAGCGCAATCACACTGTAATTTGGATTTTATTTATTTTCACTTTCGTATATCAAATAGTAGGTCACCCGTCAGGGTTGTGCATGTGTTTTTATGTCCATAATATGTTGTACTAGGGAATTTGTAATGAATACAGGAAGAGGTACGATAAATAATAAGTACACCTCATTGGTAAGGCAGGTTTTTTATATCCTACCAACTCAATTGCCATGGTCAGTCTTGGAGGCAGTCGCTCATATAAACAATGCACAGCTGTTTGATTCCTACTGGATTCAGTTATCAAGGGGTTGGCTGGTTTGCATGGTCCAATTAGCAGCTGCATTCATAAGCCATAACTGATCATAACCAGTAAATATCATTATTAGGTTGTACTTGCATTTGAGGTTTTGATAGCTAGCCAACACAAACTAAAGGTTTATTGTAACCAAGAAACGGTAGTTTTGATTTGTTTTGGTAGTACAGTAGTTATGTAAATTGGCACATATAAGCATAAGAATTTTTGTTTGTATACATTTTTATATGTATTTAAATAAGAAATATTATGCTGTTCTTTTGAGCTTCCTAATTTCCAGTAAATACTGAAATGTATCCTGGTTTTCACAAGAATATTACGAAATGAAATAAATGTTTTAGAGCAGCAACTCAACATTTTATAATGATTTCTGAATGATCATGTGACACTGAAGACTGAAGAAATAGTGCGGGAAATTAATATGAAAAAGTATAAGCTTTAAAATTGTAATAATTCAAAATATATCTGTTTTACTGTGATTTTTATCAGGTAATTGCACCCTTGGTAGGCATAAGAGACTTCTTTTCAAAAACATAAAAACTAAAAACGTATCAACTCCATTTTTTAAATCATAGTTTACATAAAATGTTATGAATTTTATACCATTAAATGGTTAAGTGGGAAATGCTGTTTTACTCCAGGCGAAAGATGATTTTAACCTGGGATTTTTAGTCCTATAGCTCAACATTTGGTTCTACATCCCAGACTCTATAGATGGATTTGTCAATTCAGTGACAGTGACCAGTTTATAACTGGTCATGCTGTTTAAATCATCCCATGCAGTCCGCTGGTGATTTGGCTAACAGAGGCCTGTTGTCAAACAATCACACAGAATGATGAAGTGTTCATGCAAATCTGCTCATCCCTTGTTGGAGCCATTTGCAAATGAAGAAAATTATGTATTCCATTAGGATTTTTAAATAGCTTTTCCGCAGGCTCAATGTGTGCGCACGTCGATGCACATTCACAGCTTTTAATTAAAGTCAGTGATTATGTCCCAGAATCAGCCAATACTGAAACATTTAGAAGCCTTTATTGGAAATCCGAAAGCAGCCTAATGGAAGACCGGTCACAGCAGAGTTTCCTTTTAAATTCAGTCACACTTAAATGGTTTCAGCATGAAACATTCTCATAAGAGGACCATGCGATGCAATCCGGCTCGTTTCTGGCCGAAGCGCAGTTTTAGTTGGAGTCTGAATTCAGTTAATCTTTGTTTTGCTTGCAACTTCAAAAAAGTTGATGACTTAATGTGATGAGCTCCTTTGTTTTTTTTAAAGGTCCCATTCTTCGTGATCCCATGTTTTAAACTTTAATTAGTGTGTAATGTTTTTGTTAGAGTATAAATAATATCTGTAATATTCTAAAGCTCAAAGTTCAATGCCAAGCAAGATATTTTATTTAACTGAATTCACTTTCCAAAAACGACCCGTTTGGACTACATCCCTCTAGTTCCTGCAGTAATGAAGTCACTAAAACAGTATTTTGACTAACCTCTGCCCACATGAATACACAAAAAAAGGGGTTTGGTCTTGTTGCGCTCTGATGGAGAAGAGGAAGAGTTGCGTTTGTCGCCATGTCATCGAAACAATGTTATTTTCATCTCGGAGTCCAATCATCTTTGTTTGGGCTTCCCAGGGACGCTGTACTTAGAGATTAATGGTTACAATTTATGTTTAACTCATTCCCGAAAATTATAATAGCTGTATCCTTTTTTAGCTACAACCGCAAAAATAACACAATTACTGTATTTGCATGGCTGTAGGGTAGGGTAGGTAGCTTTAGGGTAGGTGAAGGGTAGGTTTAGGGTTGTAGTAGATGTTAATAAACCATAACTTTACAGTATATCGTTTTTCGTTGTCGACTTATTATTACCCACTGTTTTAATGGGAGGTAACAAAATCTGACAGGGTAAGACAAATCGACAGAACACTGGCATGCTCGTCAAGCTCTGACAGCACGGCTTTAGAACACTGCCTAGCATCCACTGCAGAATCTCAACTCTCTACCCAACAAAATGGACAAACTTCTTCTCTCCCGAATAAATAAGGGCTTTTCAAACTCTGCTGCTCTGTTTCACAGAAACCTGGCTGAAGGAAGCAGGACTCGGCTATAATCATTCATTGGGACTTTGATAAAGCAAATATCTCACATGAACTGCCAAAAAAAAAACAGACAGCACATGTCCTACCAGAAACAGAAACTGAAATCGTCTAAACCTGTAATAAGGACTGTAAAATCATGGACTAATAAAGCAGAGTGGGATTTACAAGCTTGCTTCGACTGCACTGATTGGAGTGTTTTTTTAAGCTGCTGCCACCGATCTGGACAAGCTCACAGAGACTGTAACATCAGTTTGTGTGAGGACATGTGCATTCCTACAAAATCTCATTTAACTTACAACAACGACAAACCATGGTTCACTGCAAAACTCAGACAGCTCTTTCAGCCCAAAGAAGATGCCTACGGTAGTGGGGCCGGAGTCTTGTATACACAGGCCAAAATCACACAGGAGATCAGATTGGATAAGAGAAACTACGCCAAAAAGCTGAGTAACCAGTTTTTAGCCAGTAACCCTGCATCAGTGTAGAAAGGATTTAAAGAAATGACCAAATACAGGACCCCATCCCCCAGCACTGAGGTGAATCAACAACTGGCCGACGATTTGAATGAGTTCTGCTGCAGGTCTGAAAAACCCTGTCTCACACACCCCACAACCTTGGATCTATTAGCACCTCTCACAACCCAAGAGACCCAAAGAAACCCAAAATCACAGGATTAATGATTACCGACCTCTGGCTTTAATATCTTTGGTCATGAAGTCATTTGAAAGACTGGTGCTGGCCCACCTGAAGGACATCATTGGACTCTTACTCTTGTTTGCTTACTGAGTAAACAGGTCCGTGGATGATCAACATTGGACTGCACTATATCCTGCAACATCTGGACTTATGTGAGGATTCTATTCAGCTCTGCGTTCAACACTATCAACCCAAACCTCCTCCTGTCCAAATTAACCCAGTTCTCTGTGCCCACCTCCATCTGTCAGTGGATCACCGGCTTCCTGACTTCTTATTCACATTTCCTTGTAAATAGCATACCTGTAAACACAAAGACTATCCATTTTCTATTCGTATATTGTGTATTTATTTATTTATTTTTTGTATATTGTTATTTCCTATATACTTATTCAATTTTTATTATCTGTGTCTTGTCACTATGAACTTTTTGTGTTGTGGAAGCTGACACCAAAACAAATTCCTCTTATGTGTAATCATACCTGGCAATAAAGATCTTTCTGATTCTAATTCTGAAAACATTTTCCCCATTGGCAAACTATATATTTTTTTGTAATATAAACCTCACTAAATTTTAACAATGTGACAGTTTTTGTTGTTGTCTATTTAATGTGAAATCTGGATCCTTCTTAAAGGTACAGTAGCAAAAATAATAATAATAATAATAATAATAAATGAATAAATAATAATAAGACAAACCTTTTACATCTTAAGTTGAGAGAGTGAGTGATAAATTGTCATGAAAAGGTTTTTTATAGAATAGGGTCAAGTGTAGTTCAGTTTTAGTTAACGGAAAATTGTCACGCAAAACAACATTAATTTTAGGTACAGGAGACATTGAGGTATATATTTTAACTCAATATGAAATGCTAGAATATCCAACAAGAAATGGCTCCTTTAAAAGAGAGAGTGAAAAAAACAGCTTTTGCATGTTCACTCCGAGGATGGATAATTAAGAATACATTTATTTTTCAGAGAAACTTTCCTCCATTTATTCTCTTTAAACAGCAGAGCCAAACAGGGAGGAGGATTTAATTTGAAGCCTGTGAAATAATGGCGATGACAAAGGAAACAATAGTTTCATTTCCCGCGCAGCACAGTACACAGTTCCAGGAGGAAATAAACTGCCTTATTATTTGACTCATACACCTTCTTTGTTTTGCACAGATTTGTCCCATTTATATTTAAATTCAGGGGCTTATATAAATTCTTCCCTGCTGCTCCCAACATATATCATTCTTTTGATTAGATTAGATTAGATTGATTATTTTTATGCAAGAACTAGAGACAACGTTGCAGGCATCTCTGCAACCATCCTAAGGAAACACTCGTAGAATGCCTCACAATGATGACAGCCCTCATTTAGACCATAATCACAATGATTAGTATGTTTAATTGTAATTCAATTATTCAGGGTATTTGTGATGGTCTGATTATGTAATGAGCTTCTACATTTATTGTTTTTTTTTTAACCTCCCTCACCCTCATTCTCATCGGAGGCTGATGCGAAAGATGGTGTTCAAGTTAATGGATTCGAATTCCCTGAAATCAAAACTCTGTAAGTCTTTTAAGAATGTCTGCAGTTTGCCATTATCTGCTGCACCCGACCAGCCAAGCCTGACTCGAATTAAGCAAAAAACCATTAAGAATGTATCAGTGGCTCCTTTGCAAAATCCAGTGTGTCAGCAGCCCTCTCTCGCCGGCGCAGTGAAGATAAGATGTGTGCCACTCATCCTGTCTGTCAGTCATAATCCAGCCAAGAAATTACATTCACTCTTCAGTCACACTGTGAATTCAGAGCAGAAACATCAGCTAGGAATAGTCAATATGACTTAGGAATGGCAATCATAAGAAATTAGGATTCAGGTTCCTGAATATTTCCACTAGGGATTATTATGTTTTTATTTTTTAAGCCATAGTAAAAATATCTTAGACTAAAAATAATAAATGCACATTGTATTGTATGCATATTTTCATTTTAATTAATGCTTTTGCAATGTTTGCCCTTGGCCAATTGTTTTCTAATTAATATTATAATTATTATTTTTTTTTTATTTTATTTTTTTTTACGTAAATTGTAAGCATATGCACCAAAAAGTTAGTGTAAATGTAACTTGGCTTGAAGCTGCTTCCAGGCAGACAAACCCTGATCTAAAGAGGCTTATTTCAACATATGAACCGTGTGTTTATATTTCATTCATGATTACTCTGTAATACTTTAAGCAGACACAACCGCAGATGGCAGAGCATGTGTTTGTAGCAAGAAAAAACATCTGTGTAATTTTCGCACAGATTTACGCATGAATTAGTGTGTGCATGACGTTCTTTCCAGAAAAGAAGCAGCAGAGAATTTAAATAAGGGTGAAAGGCACAAAAAGTTAACAGCAGCCAATTTTAGAATGCATTGGCCTGTCCATTATTCTAGGCTTCTTTTTCACTCAAGGGACGTCTGTTTTTGGGATTATTACATTATTGGATTATTTTGTACTTAATTTGCACTCTGCATGTTGCTGGAATGTTATTCGTAGCTACTTGTAATATTCCTAGCTAAAATCATCTCAATGTCACATTGTATGTACATTTTATAGCACTTTTTATGTATTTGTTACGTTATTGATGTTTATTGATTTTACTTATTTTCTAATATGCTAATATGTGTGAGGAAAGCTTTTAAAGGTGTGTGCCAAACATTTTCTAAAAAGAAAAAAAGTAAAGAGAATTTTCTGACAATTTTCAAAATTATTGTTCCATTACGGCATGGGAGTTACAGTACAAATGTAAAACCAACGTTGTATCCTTAAATATACCTCACTCAGTTAAGTTATTGATATTTGGGAAATCAATGCTGATATATGAAAGATGTTTGAGGGAAAGTTTCAAAGGTTCGTGCCTTTTTTTAAGAGCAAAATGTTATAACAATTGTCTCTGCTCTTTCCTACAGTGTTGAAAGAAAAGCCAATGACACCCTGTCCTCAAAACAAAGGACGTTATTTCAGTGATTGCATCATGTTGCTTGAATCTCCCGAGGAGGCCTGAGATCATTATCTCAAGCAGATTCTGGCCGGCTCATAGAGAAATGCCCTGCAGCTTTTTTGTATTACGATCTAAAGCAGCCCACAATGTCCACTGACTTTTGCCTGCACTGGGAGTTCAGACATGCTCGAAGCTTTTAACAACCTCTACAGTCGACCCCTGCAGGCACGCCGCTGCTCAATTTGCTGCGTAAACATGTCTCACCTAACGAAAATGTGTGCTGTTTTGTGTTAATAAAGATGGCCTCTCTTCCGTTGGGTGGAGCGTGAATGATCTACAGCACGTTCTTGCTGACTGATAATGGAATTGATTGTGACAGCATTTTGTCTGTCAGGATAATTACAAAGCTCGGTGCGCAGTGACTTTATGTTGCTCAGAGATCTGGCCAATACCCACTGGCCAATGAGCCTCATGCTTTCACAGTTTTTTCAACGTTTTAGGACCGTAGGAAACTCTCTGATGCAAATCGGGGTCTTCTGCACCAAATCGGCCTATCAGAATGATTTCGAAGGATCATGTGACACTGAAAATTCATGGCTGCTTAATATTCAACTTTGCCATTACAGGAAATAATTACATATTAAAATACAAAATAGTTATAATTGTATCAATACTTCATAATATTACTGTGGATTATTATGACGTTTCTATCAGCTGTTTGGACTATCCTTCTGACGGCACCCATCCACCGGTGACCGAGTGATGTAATGCTACATTTCTCCAAGTCTGTTCAGATGAAGAAACAAACTCATCCTCCTCTTGGAAGGCCTGAGGGTGAGTACATTCTCATTTCTGGGTGAACTGACAGTTATCAATCCTTCAAACAGAGGCTGGAAATGAGAGATCCCTTGTTGGGCTTGTTTGCAGCTTCAGTCTCTTTCTCATTCCCCGTGGAGGGTCTGCCTCCTCACAGAGACCCAATACTCTTCCACAGTGTCTGTCATTATAGTGTTCATCCTGTCAGGGTGTCAGAGGGAATAAACCACTCGCAGGTTTTCGTGACAGATGAAACTGTTCTTGCAGCTTGCTCTGAGTGAAATAAACTTCAAGTCAAGTACAGACAAATAACATTGACAGGAAGTTGCTGGAAAAGTTTCCTGTTGAAAGACAATTATGAACAACCCTTATTTTATGATGTAAACATGACAGTTTATCTCCTTTCCAGCAATAACTGTTTATATTCTGGATTGTTAATGGATTGTACGTGGATTGTACATGGCAATGTTTAGAATGTAATAGATTTCATAGAATTTGTAATATGTTTTATAGAACTTTACTGTAAATAATGCACTAGATTAACTGCAGCAACCTTAATGCATCTGACTCAGTTAAGTTATTGATATTTATTTATTTTTAAGTTATGTACAGTTAAGAAAAAAAATACTTTTCTTCAAATATAAATTTGACTGGCCAATTTTTTGTTTGATTTTGTAAGACAACTTTTACTATTTTTATTTTATTTCAAATAATATTTTCACCATAATTATGGTTATACTCATTTGTAATGAAATTTTAATGAAAAAAAATGTCACAAGTTCTCACAGCAAGATCCAAAAATAAATCACCATGTAAATGTTAAGCCAGTTGTGGATATTACTTCCAGTTCTAGAGTTAACTAGGGCTGTAAATCAATTATAATGCTTTATTGTATATTTTTTGACAGTAACACATCAACAAAGGTCCTTTTAACAAAGGTCCTTTAATCCAAAACTAAATAATTTGCCTATGTATAATTATTAGGTTGTGCCATTTGTGTGGATGATACTCATTTTATATTCTGAAACTGCATTAGAGCACACTAGAAATGCAAACTGGCCTCGCTAATCTTTGCATTAACATGAATGACAGTGTTTTGCTTGTGGATGATAGTTCACCTATTAAGCTTTGAAGATAATTAGATTTCACCATACAAAGAGTGCAAATGTCTTTTGTTAAATGTCCTGCGAGGGTTGGATTTATAAATAAATTAGGCTACCCATAAAGAGGGTCCTCTTTGTCATTTACCAATAAGCGAGTGCTTAGCTAGGGAATTTTTAGGTGTGTGTAAAAACGAGATGCATTGATGCAAAAAATCGTTAATCATTTAAATAACATTTGATTAACCATGCATGATAAATTGTTAACATATTTTTGTTTTTTATGACCTTATTATGTGAACTTATGGTTTTATCTTACTCGTGAAGTGAGTGAGTCAACACATTGGCAAGTAAAACATGCATCAGTTCTCTTTCTGTGAGATACTTTCCCTATAAGGAGTAACTCAAGCGAGAAACTCCCAAAGTGAGCAGGCCTTCCTTCAGTGGACTTCAGATTGGTAGGCTGATGTAAATCTTTTCTGATTACTCCAGAGAAAAAAGGACTCTCTCTCTGCCACTCTCAGTTTTACTCTAAAGAATAAAGCATCAACTGTTAAATCCTTGCCATCCTGGGAATATTCATAAATTCAACACTTCCCACCTCCCCATAAACTTTACAGAGGTTAGCTCAAGTTTGTTGTGACAGGGATTTAACCTAGCATCAAACATCATGTTTCCACTCTCACCGTGTGTAACTGAGTTAAAGGTCATGTCTCTCAGCTCAGTGTCTGTACGACTTTGTTCATGCCGGCCAAGGGTTCTTTCACCTTTCTCATCCACTGTCTGTTTGGTGAGCGCTGACCTTTACTAAGGGCCAGTGCTTTAAGTAGCCCAAAAGAGGTGCCGGTACTCTATTATAGCCACACGCAAAAAAAAAAAAAAAAAAAAAAAATTCCCGTTTTTTTTTTTTTTTTTTTTGATGACTCCCCTCATCCCCTGAGGTAACAACAACTATATTGAAGGGCTTTTATATACAGCAGTCAACAGGCGACCTTGATAATAAATCCTTTTATTAGTTTGTGGATTTGCTTGAGCTAGAAAGAACTACTGAACATAAATAAAATGTGCAAAAGGATTTTGAAAAAAAAAACACCCTTAGAAAGAGCTACTGCATTACTGCATTCAAACTTCCAAACTGACTCAAATGATTCGCGAACCAGCTCCGAACTCCCAAACTGACTCAAATGATTCGCGAACCCGCTACGAACTCCAGAACTGATTCAAATGATTCCAGATCCCCAAACTGATTCAAATGATTCGCGAACCCGCTTTGAACTCCCGAACTGACTCAAATGATTCGCGAACCCGCTACGAACTCCCGAACTGATTCAAATGATTCGCGAACCCGAACTCTCGAATTGATTTAAAGGATCCGCGAAGCCGCTCCGAGCTCCCAAACTGACTCAAATGATCTGCGATCCCCAAATTGACCCAATGATTCGCGCACCCACTCCGAACTCCCGAACTGACTCAAATGATTCGCGATCCCGCTCCGAACTCCCAAAATGACTCAAATGATTCGCGAACCCGCTACGAACTCTCGAATTGATTTAAATGATCCGCGAAGCCGCTCCGAATTCCCGAACTGATTCAAATGATTTGCGATACCCAAATGAAATGAACGTAGGCTACCTGTACGCTAATAGCACGTTCTGGGCACATGGAGAGGTGGCGATACGTGGTGGTACTGAGTACTGGTGCCTACCGGCCAACTTAAAGCACTGCTAAGGGCTAAATGAATCCTGCCACCAATTAAAGGAACAAGGATCATGGACTACATCAATGGCAGTTCGGCTTTTACCTCATTTCAGGGTAATCTGTATTCCATATGTATACTCTCATATAATTCAATATGGTTTTCTATCTTTATTGGAATACAAAAGGTGGCTGTATTTTTTATTATTCTTTTTTTTTCTTTATAAATTAAAAGCCTATTTTGGACAGAACAACTTGAAAACAAACAGAAAGTGAAAGGACTGGAGAAGAGTGCACGATTGGGAAAGTACATTGAGACAGAGCGCTCCCCCACGAGGATATGACTCTGATAAAAGGTGAATTTATAAACAATATTCTGGGTTTCCTTGCAATATAATTAAACTACATGAGAACTGCTCCACAATGGCAAAAAAAAAAAAAAAAATACAACTGGAGCATAATAAAAGTACTTCATATATGCCTAATGCATTATATTCTGATTTCAGACAGACATTTAAGTCATTTTTGTTTTATAGAAAATCTTGACATTTTAAATGCTTAAGATATTAATGCATTATTTTCTGTAAAGCTGCTTTGAAACAACATGCAGTGTAAAAAGCGCTACTCTCTTAAAACAAAGGTCCTCTATTGCCATTTATGGTTTGCTCTCTGGAGTAAAGATTATAGTGGAAAAAGGTTCTTTAGATTATTAAAGTGGTCTTCATAGTGAGTAAAATACATGTTCTTTTAAGAGCTGTTCACTGGAAGGTCCTTTGGGGAACAAAAATGGTCCTTCAGTGGAATTACTGTGAAAATGCCCCTTTGGATTTATTTTTTTTATATCTATTTACTTATTTTTTTTAAGTATATACTAATGAAATGACCACCGTAGTTCTTCTTAGGGTGCCTAGATGTTCTGTTTACATCAGAAAATGCTGCTTTCATCAGTTATTTTCAATAGGAATGGTATGTCACAAGGACATAAATGGGGGGGGGGGGCTTTCGCACGTCAGAAATCTCAGAATGAAAACACAAAACCTCAGAAAGGTGTTTATCGAGGGAATCTTCTGCTCGCCAGCAGAACTGTTGTGCATGAGGTGGCATGCATCATCAAAACAATACTTCATAGAGTACAGCACTATCAGGTACCATATGCTCCTCGTTTCCATTCAATTAGCTGAATGAGCTTGCAAAAGGTACTTTGTTCTGCACCAATTACTGAGCTGACTGTGGGTCTCAGAGCAGTACCTTGTGCAAATCCAGCCGTTGATCACCCATTACAATCCCCGTTCTCAGCTCCGTCTGGTTTTATCTTCATTTACCCAGCATCTGTTTCGGCTGCTGATGTTGCTCAAACGACGCTAAGTACCTGCAAGTGTTGTTGTTCTCTCACTGTTTTAAAGGCTTAAGTCGTAAGTGAATAAACAGCATCAGCTGTTCTGTGAATTATCACTGACATTTAGAACAGAGGTGAAGACTTTTAAATATGGGAGGGTTGAATGTAGAAGCTTTTAGGAGCATTATTAATACTGATAGGCCATGTGTGTGTCATGGCAAAAGGTCTGTGTGGTCAGTCAGCTGTTGATGGTTTCATTTGAATAATCTAAGACAGAATTTGATAGTGAAAGTCCACATAGTAATATTAATATACCTGCTTAGGGTTTTTCTATGCTATGTATATGTGGGTGTACATGTAAATAATTACACAATGTAATAAGATACAAACCAAAATACATTTCCACCCTTCATAACCAAGAGTTTTTATGCTTCTTTCTGTAAGCCAACTAGTAATACATTTTATATCACTGCCACTACATAATCAGTTCCAAGCGTGTCAAAAGACAGCTTCATAATTACACCATAAACAGCCTCAGGGATGGGCTGTATATTCACATCAAAGGTATTCACAAGAATACCTGGATAAATGGATAAAACTGTTAAGAAAGAGGACAACAAGCAGGGAGTACAAGCCTCCCACATGCAGCTGTATTGTATCATGAAATATGAACGTGTCTGTGGATCACTTACGGCTATAAAAATCAATGAGCAATCCACCCACAGGTCCGTCATTGTAGCATGGATGAATTTAAAGCTAATGAGCCTGTAAGACTGTCAGCGGTTTGAGCAAAAGAGTTGTTCATTATGAAGAAAACAAACTGTGATACAATCTTGAGGTAAATGAGGAAAAGAGATGTAATTTCAGTAAATTCTAGTCACTGTTACATGTCAGTATTCACCAAATCATCTTATCTCATGAAAGCCAAACTGAAATGTATTAAATATATTATATTTAATATATTTCAAATTAGCTGAAAAGTGGACCATTGACACTCCTAATTGAGATTGTAGATAAAGTATCAATGGTCCATTTGAGAGACAGGTGGTGATAATGCACTTCCGCATTAAGTCTGCCATCCGCTGTAAAGCAAGAAGAAGAACACAATGCGCCTGCATAAGAACGCGCTTAATAGAGTTCTAACAGTTCAGACATTGATTGAATCAGAGGTAAAAAACGATATAAATACTGTTCAGTTTCTTGCACAGACCAATCGTTTTGTGTCTTTACACATCAATGTATCTTCACAAGATGTAGGGTTTAATTTGGTTTTGTTTGTGTATGTTTTTTGTTTGTTTGTTTGTTAGTTTGTTTTATTATATGTTTTAGCATGATTCCCATTCACATCCATTAAAAGACTGACAGAATGCAAACGGTTTGTGTTAAAAATTGCTGTTTAAATTTGAATTATAGGTTTTGAAAGTATTTTCAGCCTTACTAATCATGGTATTCTTTGAGTACTGTGTAAAAAATATATGATTCACTCGTCTGATAATCACTTAATTTTTCAGACCCGGCTTTGCTTCTTTTAGAAACTGAGAAATAATTGTATGCTTTTCTGCACAGACCATCAGATTTTTCCCATCTGTCGAGAACTAATCTTTGATTAGTGACCTAACATGTTCCTGTCACTTAAAGAGTGGCGTAGAGATGCAATGATAATATTCCAGCCAAGAGGAAGCAGGAATAATTCAGAAAGGTTAAAAAGCACCAAGACTATAGGTTATAAAAATGACTGATGAGTGGCAGCAAATGGGTGTGTTTTACTGGCTGTCCCAGCACTCCATTTAAGTGCTCTTCAAATTTATTGGCTGTCGTAGCTGACCCCTGTGACCAATAGAGTATAGTGTGCTATCACTCAATACCATAGAAAAGGGATTGCTGTAAATCACTCATCGTTTCTCTCTACTTGTCAAAATACAGAAATGTGGATGAAGATGCTTCCTACATGTGTGCTGTCCATGACAAATGTCTAATTATTTAGTAAGTGTTGCTTCGTAATGTGATGGCATAACGCTCTGAGCCTGTCAAAATAAATGTCAGCAGTGATATCCTCACACAAGACCATGCCCGAGGCTGAACAGCAATTAAATGTATGTGATGTGGTGGAAGATTTCAGTGTGGATGCAGTGCTGCTTATACTGTTTATACTGTCAGAGAGTTACACATTAGTGTTATTCAGGAAACGTATTTATTCCTGCAATACTGGAAAGCTGCTCTTGTGACATTGCCCCAGAGTGCAGAAGATTCTATTCTATTCTATTCTATTCTATTCTATTCTTTATGATTATATATTTTTTTTTATTTCTATCTACTCTTCACATAAAATTATTATATGGCTTCAGGAATGTGGCGAGTGGGGCGGGGCCGAGAGGCGTGGGAATGAGGAGTGAGGCCAGGTGTAGTGATTGAAGATGAGCTGCACCTGCGCCCCACCGCCAGTATCGAGAAAGTAAAATCCTGTGTCCACTTTTACTAAATGGAATCATTTTTGAAATATCTGAAATGAATGCAATGCAGTGCACTATATAATTTGTTTTGTTTGTTTCATGGAAAACCAAAAAATAAATACTTCAATCACTTTAACCCTGCAGCCTTACAAATTCCAGCACAATATCTGTTTAACATTCCCTTGAAAGTTTAGTCTTATTACCTCACAACACTAAACTTGCAAAGTGTGTTGAACAGATATGGTGCTGGAATGTGTGAGTTTAATAGGTTCTTGATGTCCATTCGCGGCCAGGGATCTGCTGAACTGTTCTCCATTAATAAAACATTAAGCTGAATCACTAAGGCACTATGACACAGCAGGATGGTGTTACTAATTTGTGTTTTGGATGAGGGATCCTTCCTTTTCTCGACAGTACCGGTTTGTGTTTGGAGAATGCAATGTCTGCCGTGATCTGGCCTTCTTTTCTGGAACTGTACAGCATCACTGCGATCCAGGCACCTGAATCGGCTTAAATTTGACAGATAATGTAAATAAAGATCTCTTAAAAAAAAAAAATCAATTTTCCACTGCTGTCTGCGAGTGGAAATAGTATGACATTAATTGCACTGGGCAAATAGTGCGGAATTTTACGAGCAATACATATATATAACGAGCTTAATTTGCATAGAAAGATTATGTATTTGTGCTGAGAAATTGAATGACTTCATTTGAATATTCACAATACAGTGCTATCTCAGCACATTTAGCAGCTGGTTAAATGGATTGGTGCTTACCGAATAATACAGTTTGTTGCACCGAAATACAGTATGTGCACAAAAGTCGAAAAATTGTGCAGAGAATTTGCTCAAAACTATTTAATGTAAGAAAGAATTCATCTCACCACATGCATGAGTAACGTGTGTCACATAGTGATTATTTTGAGCTCTGCGGTTGGAGCTGGAGGCATTCGATTTGAAATAGATGGATGCCTCCTCCATCACAACCTGACATACATGTCAACCGACTTCTGCTGAGATGCGATGTTAAAATTCAGCATTGACCAGTTTATGTCAGCAATAGTGACATGAGAAGACAGAAGCTGTGTCTCTGTCTTTCTCTGTTTGTGTCTAGCATGGTGAATCTATAAAAGAAAAGCATTACATCAATGAGTCTGACTTCTACATCACTGAGTCTGACTACTGTTGTGGATAGGTTTTTCTTTATTCTTACAGATTACTGTGTTAAAAACTGTTATATGACAGTAGGGCTGTAGTACTCGAGTCCGGTCTTGGACTCGAGTCCGGACTCGAGACATTTTTCTGTCGTCTCGGACTTGTCTCGCACTCGTTGAATTTGCACTCGGACTTGTCTCGGACTTGGCCATTGGACTCGCCAAGTCTTCTAGTTGGTCTCGACCGAGTCCAGCAAAAAAATAAAATAAAAAATTTCTCCCTCAAAACAAAACCACATTTGCATGATGTCGCGACTGAAAACGTGTGGAAAACGCTAGGCGCGCCGCTCTCCTTATTTCCAAAGCACTCTGTAGCCTGCGCTTGCGCTCCAGTGGCGTCTGCTGTTGCTGGGCAACCATGACCCGCTCTCCATGATGACGAAGAAGTTTCAGCAAATAATAAATGGAATTCACTTAAAATCACTTGCAGTAGCTCTGCTAATAGATTCATTTAAAAAATGGCTATCCTTGTACAACTATGATAATCTGTTTCTCCATCTTGCCTTAGCTTTCAGTATTGTTCCGGGAAAGGATGTGCATGACCAGTGGTGCACTTACTGTTACCTGAAAAGTTTAGATGTTCCTAATTTAATTTTCAACCTGTTAGATTGTGTTTTATTTACGTCTAAACCTAGATAGCCTTTTTTTTTTTATCAATAAACGCGTATTAATGCATAGCCTTATGCAACAATTACATATGTAAATTTTAAAAACTTTAAAATATATATGACATTACATATTTACATTTTCATGTAACAGCCAGTATTTGTATCTGTAACAATCACAAAATTTTTCCTATCTGCATTCGGATACAACATCGTACAGTTACTTGATAAGACCATTATGACTTTTTATATATTTTTCGTAGTTATCACTGAACAAGTATGTCGTGTTAAACTGAAATAATTATTAATTTCTAAAATAATATTTATCATGCAAGCAGAGAGATGTCATGACAAACGTTTAGTGATCATTTGAACACGACTGAATCCATTCAATGCGCACATTTTCATTACGCAGAAAACTTTGAGCAGTCTTAATGTTAATGAACTTCACTAAACAGATGTGTGTGTTCCGCGCAAACCAGCAAAAGGTAAATATGCAAACATGTAGGACAAGTAGACAATGTATCCGTATCAAAGCTGATTATTAGCCTACTCTTGAGAGAGAACTGATTTGGTTTTTGAGAGACTGAGACGCGCAGCGCGGCTGTTTGATTGGTGAGCGCGCTGTGCTTATTCCATTCATTCGTATCATGGTAGCTTTCAATATTTGCCTTTTAAATATATACAAATAATATAACGTGTAGCTATGATGTATTATTATAGGTAAAATTACTCTTGCAACGCTCTGATTTCTGAGAGATGCACAGAGAGGCGACAACAATGCGGTGTTTGATTTGCTCTCTTTTCACTCATATAGTTTACATTCATTCATTTCTGGCGCTGATGCCCTGGCTCACCTGTTATCTAGCAAACACCAGACTCTGTCAGCTTTAGCCGAGTATTCAGGCAGAATTATTCCTTGAGCGTTATTCGTTTTTTTAAGCCATTATCCTTGCCATTCCGAATAAGGTATTCGGCTTCAGGCACAACCCTAATTATTACATTACATATTTTATTTTTACATGCAACATAGATAAGGTCATATAGTAACAGCTCCACGCAATATTGTAATTCTAAAATTCACGTCGTACTTGCAAACACTTTGTATTCATTATGGTTAATGCATGCTGGAGTAGTCGATTGTTTCCGACAGAGCTCGACTAGTCTATGCAAGCACTAGCACAGTAGGACAAAAAATTTGCTGTATTTATGTGCGCATGGCCAGTAGAGCCAAACGTATCCATTCTAGCCTTGCTGCGCGCATTTGTCATATCCCGAGCTTTGCGTGTGTCTGTGCACTGTTCCAATTAGGCATAGTCATATACATTTTTGACCACAGATATAATGTCAACAAAAAATAAAGTACATAAAAATTATTTGACCTTACAGTTCCAAACTTTGTTTGTTTATCCAAGTTTAGCTCCCAGGGTCGGACTGGGAGTAAAACCAGTACTCATTAGCAAGGCCCCAAAGGAAGAGAGGGCCCTTGAAAAGTATGAATCTGAAATATATATTTTTTACCTGGATATTTTCATGGGTGGGGGCCATGGGGGCCCATCAGGACTGCCTATGCACAGGGCCCAGGATCTTGTTTAACACCCCTGTTAGCTTTAACCCTAATTATACACACTTGAACCTAATCAAGCTCTTACTAGACACACTAATCTTCCAGGTGTTTTAAGGCCAGTTGGAGCTAAACTTTTCAGGACATTGGCCATCCAGGATGTAGTTTGGAGACCCCTGTCCTACAGAGTTGTTACTTTGCACATGCTTTTTGATCATTACAAATAATAATGTAAAATGATTTTCTTAGAATAGGAGATATGCTTTCTCTCGCATCACAAACATTATCAGTAGTTTAGTATGTGGTCTTGAAGAGGACCCTTTTTTCTTTCATTTGGACTCGGTCTTGGACTTGGACTCGAAACTTTTGGACTTGGACTTGACTTGGACTCGAACCTCTTTGGACTCGGTCTTGACTCGGTCTCGACTAGTCCTGGACTTGGACTTGACTTGGACTCGACAAAGCCGGACTTGACTACAGCTCTATATGACAGGACAATTTATTTTTATTAATGTCATGTTGAGGAACATGAGTCACAGGTTTCAAAATTGATATATATTTTTTATTAGACTCCAATGATGAATGACAGAATAAGCTTATAAATTCCATACAATATGGTTGAGTGCATAGTGCTTAAGTTTAGTGTATAGTGCATAATTTGGAATGCAACTATTGTTTTTAAACTTAATAATATAGAGTAAAAAGTGTGACAACTAGCTCTAATTAAGTTATGTTTGGGTTATGTTTATGTCTTTTTTCCCCCCTGTTTTCTCTTCTTTTTAAATTCTGGTCCAGTCATTGGTTAATAGTCTTGTTATAAAGTCATTTAGCTCTAGTTCATGAATCTTGTCAGGTCATTGGTTCCTAGTTGTTCTGATTTGTTCTTGGTTTATAGGTCTTGTTACCCTGTTTCCCTTGAGTATTAATAGCCATCTTGTTTGCCCTTGTCTTATTGAGTTCTTTGGTTCTTTTTTGACCTTAGTTGTGGGAACTTTCTCATGTTTTCTCATGTATTTATATTAGTCTATATATCCAAGGATTTCATGTTTTTTTTTTATAATGGTAAGTAGTCATTTATGTCATGGACAAAACAGCATTTTCTTATTTGTTACAGTAGAAAGCATTGATAGAATAAAATATATTGGATGTGTTCTAAAACTGGTCTGTCATTAATGACCCGTCAGTCTGCTGTAAAACCTCTGTCCCGTAAATACATTTACTGTATTTATGGTCTGCTCGTAGACCACTTTTTGTTTTGTTTTATTACTCTGTCAAATACCTGGTTCCGCTGTAGCACAAGTATGTGCTACATTTGACCAGGAAGACAGAACGGAATGAAGTATATTGTTATTTTCTCAGCCAGACTACCGTTGCGTGACTTTTCTTTCATAAAAATCATTTTATTTCTTAGAAATGCTCTATTTCAGCGTTATTTCTAAGCTTGTGTTTTTTTTTTGTGTAGATTTTGCAAGAGGACAATATGCGGTTTATGATGACGCTCCAGTTTGCCACCAAATGACTTTCTTTTCTAGTGCAGTCTGAACACAAAACTTATTTCCACTTTTTGTGTCCTTTTGGAAATCACATCTCCTTGAATGCATTGAACCAGCTCTAAAAGAAATAGCTTTTTTTGTGCCATCTTTCAAAGGGTTTTTGAGGTCTCTAAACTATAAACTGTCTTGTTTTAAGGGCTTGTGTGACATACTTGATGATGTCATCAAAGCGGGAGACTGGAGGAAGAAGGCTATCATGGCAACATTAGCACAGGTCAGAAGCAAACAGGGTCATGGCAAGCAGAGGGAAAGTAAGGAAAAGAACAAGTGTGAAGTAAAGCAGATGCTGCAGACCAGAGAACGAGTGCACCACTGGAGTAAAAGTGGAGATCAAAACAGCCTGTCATCTGAGGTGACCGGGGCCGGATGCCAATGGTTCTGGCCATCTGCTCTAGTGTATTTGGGCCACTTTAGCTTCATGTCGAATGAAGATGGCAGTGAGTGGGGTGCGAAGGACATGATAAATGGAATAGCTCAGTGCTCGCTTCTCCTCCAGACTAGTGGGAGGAGAGAAGTCCCTCTCAGATGGCCCGCTGTACCCTCAAATCATCTCCTTTCCAGATCGGTCGTGAGCCAACACGCATCTTCACGAGCCAAACTTCAGTTCTTTTTCAACCTCACTCATCCGATCCGCTGATTTATGCCTCAATTCAATTAGCCTCATTCTGGCTCATCAGTCAAGATGGCTTCTGAGATCCAACTTGCTGTCACGTCAAATTCTTCTTACAGGGTGCAAACAATCTGACAAGATTATATCATGGCCCTTTTTCTCTAAGGACGGTTTCTCAAAAGATGATGTGTCCTGCACTAATGCACAAATGATAACCAGTAATCCCACCAGCGCTCAACATCTGCCTTTCAGTAAATAAGTTACGACGAACATCACATAATGCAATTAATATTCATGACCCATGTGCCTGGAATTGTGGACTCAGCCGCTGACAAATAGCAAACTTCCTGAGGAAAGAAGACAAAAAAAATATTTTACAAAAATATGCATCTTTATTCACAGTTTTAGGCATTGCTTTTATGCATTTGGCAGACACTTTTATCCAAAGTGACTTACATTTGCATTCAAAGTGTACATTTGATCAGTTTATGCATTCCATGGGAATCAAACCTGTGACCTTGACGTTGCTAGAGCCACTTTTGGAGCTACAAAAATGCCTGAAAGTTTTGTAGTTTAGTTGCAAGCGTGTATATGTTATCTAATATGACTATATCCATGTCATAGTGAAGCGAGACTGTTGAGATTTATAATGTGACCCCCACACTTCCCAATCGCCCCTGGAACTGAAAGTGATCTGTATTTTGACAGAGATTTATTGTGCGCCCAGAACCTGCAATCATCAGAATTGTCTCTAATGATGCTGAAATGAAGATGAATAACTCGGATAAAGCTCTAAACGCTAAGATGGTTACATAACCATTATCTTCATATAATGTGTTCAGAGATGAACAAACTGAATTATCTGATAGGGATTTCTGGCAGAATGTGAATTATATGTCTTTTGAGGGTAAATTTAAAAGACAAAAAAAGAATCCATTGTTAAAATTAAAAGTATTAATATATTATTCTCCAATCGACTAGCTGTAAGGTAGCCTATTCATGTCCGGTAAGGACGATCAAAACTTAACATTAATATTAAATTGCTTTGTTATTTGTTGGTATCCTTATTATACTGTATGTAGGCTATTATGAGGAGTTTTCCGTTTTGTAAAAAATCCAACCCGATCTCATGGCAATTCGTAAATTTTTCACAAGGTGGCTTATTCGTGCGTATTCGTACAACCACACTCATACAAATTCATACGATTGTTGCCAAATCGTACATATTTTACGAGTTGCACAATTCGTATGAATTTGTACGAATTACCTACACCTAACCCCGCCCCTAAACCTAACCGTCACTGGGGTTTAGACAAATCGTATAAAATCGTACGAGTGAGGTCGTACAAATTTGTACGAATAAGCCATCTCGTAAAATACGTACGAATTGGCCGTGAGATAGCACTGAAAAAATCCGTCTTCATAAAGTTAACATTTTGAATTAAACCGACCTACAGCACGATTGCAAGTTTGACAAAGATTTTCTAACACAACAGATCGTTATACAAGAAGATAATGTAAATATGAAAATATGAAAACGGACTCTTCCCATTACCAGCACATACTGTTCTCCTCTTCAGTGTTTGTAAATGTAAAATATTGAAATAAATATGAAATATTGCTCTTCTCAGTAACTTTGATAGGCCTAAATCACAGAGGATGGCCTGCTAATCTCTCTGATCAATTATGCTGTATGGGCTGCTGTCAAGATCTTGGACATCCTGGTGATGGCAACACTTGTTTCCACAGGACACAGCTAATAGAAATGTTATCAGTACTGCAGTCTTAATTTGATGGAAGATGGACAATGACAGTTACAGATTAAAATCAAATGGATTTGATGAGTCTTAGAGGCATGAAGAAACTTTCACCATTTTGAACGTGAAAGAATAAAAGAAAGTATGGCAGGTTTTGACAGTGACCTTGTGAAATGTGTTTAGTCTCTGACGTTAATGTGGAGAAACAATCTCAGCAGCTGAGCTTGAAAGGAAGCTCAGCACATTTGGAGTGAAAAAAGATTATATCACTCAACCATGAAATGTGAACTGAGAGGTGTTTTCTTGGGTAGGACAGGATACAAGGTGATTTAACTCACCTACTATTTCCCTACCCGCATTAAACGCCTTTATAGCAGTTTTTTGGTGTGTGCATGAGGACTGTTTCTGGGCTGACACAGTGAATACAGTAACTACAAAGAATATTCTGTTCTGGCTTTTAGATATTTTTTTCTTTCTTTCAGTATTCAAAGCTCCATATTCACATACTGTTCATGCTTCTGATCAAACCTTGGCTCGAAAGGAGCAGTATCAGCTGTCAGTGTAAATAATGCATGGTCTGTGTGAGACAGGGACAAGCAGTTGTGTGGGTGATGTAAGTCCAGTTATCCTGGTCATAAAGGAAAACTTGACCTGAAAATGCCAATTTGCTGAAGATCCAAGATACAGATGAGTTTCTACAGCAAATCAGATTTGAAGAAAGGTAGTATTACATCACTTGCTCACCAATGGATCCTATGCAGTGAATGGGTGCCGTCAGAATGAGCTGATGAAAATATCAAAATAATACACAAGTAAAGTAAGTAATCAACAATATAGATGTTTATTATTGGCAAATTCATAATTAAGACATTTTTAACTTCAAATTGTTGTCCTTTATCTATAATATGACTTTCTCCAATAAAAAAGTCATATCTTCTGAATTAGGAGAGAAATATGCACATTTCAAGCACCATTGTGAAAACAGTCCAAAATAGTTCTAAACAAATATTTCTGTGGATTAAGATGTGAACGGACAACAGGAGATTGACTTTTTCCACTGGAACAAGCATTATTATGAATTATTAAGCTTCCAGTAAAATTGCAAAAAAAATATTGGCTTCTGATATATTGCATATTTGTCATTGGAGGTGGATAGACAGCCAGTATTGAGCTCTACTACTGTCTAATTGAGCGTGATGTGACGTGAAAGCGCAGACGGTTTGTTATCATATCGCTGCAAGAGCGCGGGCATTGCCTCCTCTGCACATCAGACATATAAAAACGATTTCTCACCAAGACTGACATTAAATTTAATTCACCTTAAAATACATGCCATGTCAGAGACCGTGCCAACATCCACCTCTCCATGACAGGAGATAAGAGGGCTTTAGCTTGAATCTCATATTTAAGGCATTTGATGTAGAGTATTTTTGTAAGTCTTCACAATTTACAGAGCTTTATTAAAAGGATTAGTCTGAAACAGTCTCCTCTGTTGTTATGCCTGCTCAGGGTGGACCGGCTCTGAGCTGTGATGGTGGTGTGTCAGATGGACTGGTCACACAGAATGACACTTTTCATGTGACAGTGTATGAAAGAACATCATGATGGGTCTTAAGGGGCTGTCAGGCGGATTAGCCTCACTGTCAGTACACGCACATCTGGTTTTTCTGTGAAGTCAGCTGAGATTACAAGCAATAGAAGTTTGTTTATGTTATGAAACTGTAAACATGCAGCTTTCAGGTTTTGTACTGAAAAGAAAAAAAAATAACAATACCTGTACTTTGCAGATATACTTTGTAATTTTTAATTGTGTTATGTCACTTTGGATGCTGCATCGCATAAAAGCAAATGTGTTCACTTACTGACTGATGCAACCTTTAAAATTAAACGATATATACATATATATCAGTGATGACGTGTCCAAGAAGCACCTTGAGGTGTATCTAAGAATATATATATATATATATATATATATATATATATATATATATATATCATTCAAAGAGTTTTCTTTATTTTCTAACTATGAAAATTGTAGATTCACACTGAAGGCATCAAAACTATGAATTAACACATGTGGAATTATATATGGAATTATATACAAAACAAAAAAGTGTGAAACAACTGAAAATATGTCATATTGTAGGTTCTTCAAAGTAGCCACCTTTTGCTTTGATTACTGCTTTGCACACTCTTGGCGTTCTCTTGTTGAGCTTCAAGAGGTAGTCACCTGAAATGGTCTTCCAACAGTCTTGAAGGAGTTCCCAGAGAGATGCTTAGCACTTGTTGGCCCTTTTGTCTTCTGTCTGCGGTCCAGCTCACCCCTAAACCATCTCGATTGGGTTCAGGTCCGATGACTGTGGAGGCCAGGTCATCACTCTCCTTCTTGGTCAAATAGCCCTTGATGCCTTCAGTGTGACTCTACAATTTTTATAGTCATGAAAATAAAGAAAACTCTTTGAATGAGAAGGTGTGTCCAAACTTTTGGTCTGTACTGTATGTATGTATATATATATATATATATATATATATATATATATATATATATATATATATATATATATATATATATATATATATATATATATATATATATATATATATATATATATATATATATATATATATATATATATATATATATATATATATATAATATATCATTATAATAAATACTAAAATTTACAAGCACTTTACCGAAAACAAAAACATTCATGTAATAATTATTTTATGATTATTTAAAAATATGTACTAAATTTAAATGTATTCCAATATTACTGACCTTAAATGTTTCAGTAATATAATGTATTATAATATTACAAATATTACTTAATATTATATAAAAATATAAGTGTCAGACTCTGTTCCATGTTTCTCTCCTCATATGTTTCCATGCCTTTTTTGGTATTCCTGTTCCTGCCCTGATTGTGTTTATTTTATCCCAACTATGTCCCATTGATTTCCGTAATTGGTCCCTTAATATAAACCCTTTGTTTCTGAGTTTCTTTTGTCCAGTATTAAGCGTCTACCCTTGAGTTTACGTGTGTGATCCTGCTTGTGTTCCTCATTGTGTTCTGAAATAAATCACTTGTTAATGTAAATGTAAATCAGATGTAAATCACTTGTAAATCAGGTGTTAACGCTCCTGGTTTCCGCGATCCTCATCTCCACCACGGTAGGCAATCTGTGACAATAAGTGTGCATCTTTGTATATAACGATTTATATAATAAAAAATATAATTAAATATTAAACTGTTTAATTGTTTTATTACATGTATAATAAATGTTGAATTAAATTTTTAATGCAGTATTGTAATATGTTCAAAGTTGCAGTCAGTATTTTTCTTAATTATTTTTACACCTAAAATGATACAAATTGTTTTATTATTTTTTAAATTGCAGCCAGACATCTATTTGCATTATTTAATTTTTTTTTTTTAATTATTAAAATGAGCTTAATGAGCCGAGATTGAATTCAGATTTAATTAAATTATGCCTGTTATAGATTTGAGCATTTGCTTAACTGTTGGTCATATTTTGATCATGTCTCTTTTATTTTGAATGACTTTTTTCAGTGTTGGTTTTTCGTGCTCTTGCTGTGGACACCTGTTAGTTATTGGTGTAGTCAGGTGAAGTTTACATAAGGCTAAAGTTACATCATGGCCCCATGTAAAACTGTTCTGTCTGAATATAGGAATGTAACTGTCTGTCCAAAATGTGTGAATTTAAACACAATATGCTATTTATTGCGACACCTTTGTCCTGAAAACAATTGATACTAATGATACTGCCGGCACTCTGCATGATGCTTAAGTTTCCAGAAGTGAATTTATGTTGAATATTGTCATTTTGCATAACAGTTTGGACCTGCAGCATTTGAACTGTCTGCTGTGAATGAATAACATGTTTTAACACAATAATTCACAATTCTATGTGTTGCTTTGAAATACACAAGTAGGTGACCACAAGCACATCCACATCCATTTTGAAATGTCACCTCTAAAACATGAACAGTAATAGTCAGAATAAATGGAAAATCCAGAGAGTGTAGGATGTAAATAACAGCATGGTTTCAGATCTGGTTCTTGTATTGAATGTTGCTTGATACATGGCTGTCACTCCACATGCATTGTAAGGCTGTGATGGGTCGTGACTAATGGCATGAGATGTTCTCTCAAGAAGCATCAGGAGGACGTGTTTTCATTGGCCATTTACTGTTTATTATGTGTTGGTTCAATTATGGACACTTATGTCCCCTGGGTTGACTGATTTCATTTTTCTGTCTTTAATGTATAGATTGTTTATCCTTGAAATTTATATTTACAAGTTTTTCATGACCACTGATTCTCAGAAGCTTTTTAATTTTAGGAAAAGAAAAAATGTACATAATCATGCTACCCATGAAATTAAACTTTGGAAGACCTCCTTTGAAAGGATCTGGCCATTTTATTACAAAACAAACCAACAAATGAATATTAAACTGTGTCATTGTCATTTGCAAGATAGAAGTCATTCCTACCATCCTGAAAGTTTTCTAAATGTATAGGGGGAAAAAAAGAAAAAAGATTTCTTTGTGTTTTTGACTTATTCATGCCCATTTATAATGGAACACTTCATTATTTTTAATAAATCCAGGCCTGAGAACCTTAGGGACCTTAATTCACCTTGCAATATTTATTCATGATGATAAATAAGATGATATTACCTTTAACCAAGGATAAGTTCCATCTTCACTATTCCAGCTCTGACACTGTAATATAGTTGGCCGAACATCTCAATATTATAATAACTCTAGGTTCAGATTATTTTTCTTTGATGAGATTTCACTCCTTAAACAGAATAAGGAAGTCATTCAGCTGAATCACTCGTAATATCTTGGGATCTAGTTGCCTAGTTATTGACTGAAATGCCTACAATGCATTAACCATTCCCAGTACAGTAAGCTGCAGTTATGTCATTCATAGCAAACACAAGGTCAATAATTAAACATGAATGATTTCAAATCTGTATTTTGTGGTTTCCCAACTGGGCTGCTGTGAACAGGAGGCAGAAGCATGTCTGTTTTGAGGCAGTTTAGCATGAATAGGCTGTCTCGCAAACAAACAGACCATTTCAGAATCAAAGGAATGCAAATGAAGTAGAGGAAATCGCTAGATAGGGAAAGTCACGTTAGCTTTTGATCTTTTTGTACCATATCAAAGCACACTAGATCCGCTTCAGTGGCAGCTCCATAAAGTGTTTGCACCTGTCCTCGTTCAGTTTAGTTTGATTCATATTTCACCACAGCTCTGCAGCTTAAAGCAAGTAGAAGCCTCCAGGTTTGATTTCATTGCTATTCACATCGGCCCGTTCCCTGTAAACCAGCTCTGCATTTAGGTACGTTGTACTGCCCTGCTCATCACGCAGAAGTTAATTTTGTTCTATCACAATGAAAAATCACAAGCCACGGAGAAAGGAGAGGCAGCTCTTTAAATAAAGTCAAGCGACAGCCTCATAAAGTGGGGGAGACATTGCTGATAGGAGAAGTAAACATGTCGCTCTGTCTGTGGTGAGAGCGGCAGCATGTCAGCCTGTCAGCATGTCATGCTTGTGTGGACACTTCTCAGAAAGTCAAAAGTGTGGCCTTATCTATAGGTGTTTAGTGGGATTAAAAAAGTCTATTAGAGGTTATCCATTCAAGACCCATTAGAATTGAACACGCATATGAATCTCAGTGTCACTAATACTGAACTCCAGCCTAGTTTGAATTAAATACAGTTTCAATTAAAAGCTCAAGAGGCCCAGTTTCTTATTCCAATATAATATAATATAATATAATATAATATAATATAATATAATATAATATAATATAATATAATATAATATAATATAATATAATATAATATAATATAATATAATATAATATAATATAATATTGGGCAGCAATTGATTGCAATTATTCACATCCAAAATAAAAGTTTTTGTGTACATAATATATGTTGTGTGTACTGTGTACATTTATTATGTGTATATAAATACACAACCACGCATGTATATATTTAAGAAATATATGTTATGTTTATATATATATATATATATATATATATATATATATATATATATATATATATATACTGTATATATAATGTAAATTGCCTACGTTTGCTCGGTTTTAAGTGGAATTCAGGTTTATTTATTATAATAAGAATGTGATTATTTAGATACTCTCATGTAGTTCCAACAGTATGAATGTCATTTTTCTATTGAACACTAAAGGTGACACAAAAGAAAATCAATACTCTAGTGTAAGGGAATGAAGATCGAATATATTTGTGCATAAAAGTTTAATGAATGCAGTCCATATATATGACCAATATGATAGCTCTGTTTGGCAAAAAGTCAGAAATGTACTATTATTCCCCTCCACTCCTGTGAGCAGTGAAGCTGCGGCAGAATCATTAAGAAGAATGATTCGTTAATGAATCGGGTATCGGTTGCTTCTCTCATTAATCATGAATGTTCCTTTGGGTGTGTCTTTTTTTGGGGGCCTGAGAGCCTCTGTCCTCATTCATTTTCATTTAATTTTAACTTTCATTGATCTTCTTCTTGATATTATTGTAAAAATCATCATGCTGAATTCAAGAAGCAGTTCAGTTTGGTTCGTGAATGAATCATTCAGACCAGTTTTATCAGACATCTACTTCTCTCATTAATTATAAATGTGTAAGTGTGTCTTTTTGGAGATTTTACTCTTTTCTCCACACTCATTGTATTGATGTCATGCTTGATATTATTTCTTGATATTATTTTAGAACAAACAGGTTGAAATAATTCCTGCTGTAAGGATATATTTGTTTCAAGGGCTTACTGTGTTATATTCCGTTTCCTCCTCTGCACATAAGGCCATTTGATGCGAGTGTAATAAAGTGCTTGACTTGTTGCCAGACAACAGTACTCTAACTGCTAACAGCACAAGCATTCAGCATTATTGTGAATTAACTGATATGGCATGAAAAGAGCTAAGAATAGCAGAAGCAGTCTATTTAGCATTCACTCTGTTACAGTGGAGTAGTGATGCACCTTCCGTCATGCACATGTTGCATTGTGCTGATATGCAGTGCAGTGAGGTGTGTAGCACACTGCTCATTGAGGTGGAAAATACATTTTAGCCATGCAAAACACATAAATGCAAGCACACAGACCCTATAGCTGTTTTATTAATGAGTCTGTGCTAATGTATGGCACTTCTTGTTGTCTTGTCCTGATGGTGTTGAACACTTTGTCAAAATGTATTTGACCTTTCATTAATGAAGCATGTTGTTTCAATGAGGTTATCAAACAAAATGTCAAAGATCAATTGTTTATTCATGTTGTCCACGAATCAAAAGATGAGTTTGTTATGTGGATTATCTCATTTGAAAGTGAAATAATTTCAAATGACATGCTTGTAACGCAATCATTGACAGCAGATCAAGGGCAAGGAGTGTTAATATTTTACGCTGTCAAAGAAAATGCCATTATATGATGGATAGGCCAATTAGGGAGGGAATCTGTATGCAAGAGGTGTCAATAGAAAGCAAGCCTTATCTGAATATATCCTCAGAGGGATGGTGGGCTGTTAAGTCTATTTGGAATTACTCGGAGGATGTGTGGGATTTCTGCTGACTTGCAGGAGGGATTCTTGGTGATGTTTATTGAACAAGGCCAGCATCAGTCAATAACTCTTTGTTGTAGTTGTAGTTTCAACCTTTAAAGATCAAAAGACTCCCTTCCCTGTATAAAAAAACTAGGTTTCTTCTGTAACAGTTTATAATAACTTTTACTGAGAGTATTAGAAGCAGTGTGTGTAATTACTGTACCTGTACCAAACAGAAGTGCAAAAATAACATGAGCATTCCCCTGGTCTGACAAAAACAGCTCACTCTGTTAGTTGAACTAGTGCAATCTAATTTTAGCATTTTTTACATACTGTTAATATTTTTAAATAGCTTTATTATTTTTATTTTAATAAATTGTTATCATTTATTTTATATTATAATTTTGTGTGTGTGTTTAGTAGTTTTGTTTTCGTAAAAAAAAAAAAACTTAACATTACTACATGGTAGAATGACTAAATGATCTATATCCATTCAAAAGACTGGGCTTGGTAAGATTTTGTTCATGTTTTTGAAAGAAACGTTGCTTATTATGAATACTGAAAATAGTAGTGCTTATTAATACCTTTGTTGAAACCATGTGAAAGCAGTGAAGAACCAGAAGGGCAAGACTGTGTGTCACACGTCTTGGTCAGAGAGAAAGAGTGAGAGAGACACATTTCTCATTGTTTTCCCAGTGGCTTTTGCAGAGTGAAGCAGGCATGTGACATGAAAGAGAAATATGTTCCTGTGGCTCAGTGGTGGAGCATTGTGTTAGCAGAGCAAAAAAGTTGGTGGGTTCAATTCCCAGGGAACACACATACTGGTGTAAAAAAAAAAAAAAAAAAATTATAGCCTGAATGCACTGTAAGTTGCTTTGGATAAAAGCATCTGCTAAATTCATAAAATGTAAATCAAAGGCCAAAATTGTTGCGGTCAAATGAGACATGCGGTTCCGTTTGCAAGCTTTATCTAAGGACCTGGTCAAACAGATACATTGAGGGCAAGACACAAGAATAATACTGTGAACGGGTGAGGGGTAAACAGTATCCAAACAGGGCGAGATTAAGGGGTAATCCGAAATACACAGGCAATGATCAGAACAGGGTATGCACATACAATACTCGACAGAAAGAGGAAGTCCTTAGGTGTGTTCCGTTCGACCGTAAGTGTACTGCGAAGTGGACTTCACAGAGTATTCCGCCATCTTAAGTGAGATCCCAATCCGAAGGGAGCGAACATGTTCAGTTCGAAGGGCACTGAGCACGGCACAGGGAATAAGGGAATAGGTGAATAGGTGCCCTCAGAATGAGGCCCAACAGGTGATAAACACATTTTCAACACAACTCCAGTTCATCAATTAAGATCTTGTTAAGTGAAAAGCTGCATGTTTGTAAGAAACAAATACATCAAGACGTTAACTTCAAACTGGTGCTCCCAATATTGCTTTCTCCAGTGAAAAAGTCATCTTGTCGGAATCAGGAGAGAAATGTGGACAGATTAAGCACAGTTGACAAGCAAAAACAGTCCAAAAACCCTTCTAAACCAATATGTTGATGTATTATAATGTGAAAAGACAACAGGGATGAACTTTTCACTGGACTAAGTGTTATTATGGATTATGGAATGGTATTTTAGCGGTATTATGAAAGTTAAAATGCCCTAATAAAGAATTTTTTTTTATTATAAACAGAAGTCATGCGGACTACTTGTGGATTTTTGTGATGTTTTATCAGCTGTGTGGACTCATTCTGACGGCACCCATTCACTGCAGAGGATTCATTGGTGAGGATGTGATGTAGTGCTAAATTTATCCAAATCTACTCCCATAAAGAAACAAACTCATCTACAGATGGCTGGAGAGTGAGTACATGTTCAGCAAATTTTCAATTTTATTTTTAATTGAACTCTTTAAACCCTTAAAGTAAAATAATCCAAATAATACACTGTTCCTTTAAAAAAAAAAAAAAAAAGAAGAAGAAGTTGTCTACAGTTCATTCAAGAACTCTTAATTAAACTGGGTGTAGTGGTAGAACTGGTTACTTTTCTCCAGACCAGATACTCCTTTTCTGTTTAGTTTACCTTGAATACTATACCTTCCTTAATGCAGAGCTTCTTCAACATCCTTCATGCTCTTTCTCGTGTTTTTGGGAGAAACAGCCAGCTGTTATAATGAAGTGACAAGATTGAAATCCCCTGGAATTTGTGTGCGAGAACTCCTGCGGCAGGTAATGTGACTGCACGTCCCATGTGCTTTTATAGTAATATGTCCTGCAAGACACCTGCTGTTTTCCACAAAACAGCCCTTCCTTCCTCTCATTTTTGCTGCTCTTTCTTATTCTTCTTTTAGTGTACAAATGAAATCCACCCAGCCGAGAATATGGCAAAGTCGAATTTGTGTCTAATTTTACAGTTAAAGTAACTAATACTCCTTAAAACAAGACATATTTACTTGAAAAGCAACTCTGCATAAAATATTAAAACTTGTTTTTAAAAATAAAAGTGTCTGTAATACAAATGCATTTTGTCTTAATGTACTGGCAGATTTATTTCACTTATATAAACAAGTGAAAAAGACAAAATACATTTATCAGGGGTGCCGCTGTAGATTCTGGGCCCCCTGAAAAGCATATTGACTCAGGCCCAAAAGTGTTGGTGTTGACATAACGTCGTTCAAATAGGGCTTGGTCTTCTAACCATAAGTCCTTATTACTCAGACTAAATTGCCTAAATCTATGGGTTTTCATATTGTTTTCATATTGTTTTCATATTTGATGACGGTAATGACTGAAAAGTAGTTTGACCAATAGTGTGCAGGCTTTGTACCAAATTGACCAAATCGTGGCGTGTGAGAATCTACAGAAAATTGCCAAAGCAAATACATGTCCACATAATGTATAAAGACTGTAGATAGCAAGGCAAAAGGAAAACAAAGCTTGGACATTTTAGGGAATTTCTGAAACCTGTCCACTACTTGTCTGGGGAAAAGGTGTATGCTCACCCCAATAAAATGAGTGAGTGACATAACATACAGCCAAGTACGGTGGCCCATTTTCAGAAGTCATGCTCTGCATTTAACCCATCTAAGGTGTACACACACCCAGAGCAGTGGGCAGCCATTTATGCTGTGGTGCCCGGGGAGCAGCTGGGAGCTCTGTGTCTTGCTCGATGGAACCTATGTCATGGTATTGCTAGCCGAGGCTTGAACCAACAACCTTAGGGTTAGGAGTCAAATGCTCTAACCACTAGGCCACAACTTCCCTTGAATGAAATGTTGAGTACAGCAGAAATAAGTATTTTGTAGGCCAAAACCCAGAAACAAGCTAGAATTTTAAAAGTTACAGCTCCATCTCCCAAAGTCAGTGTTTTTTTAATGGATTTTTGATTAAATGCCTGAAATAAGGTTGAGCTAACATTAAGAAAACAACAAAAGCAAAACACAATGGAGTTTCTGAAAAGTAGGGTACTTGTAGTAAAACAGATTTGGCTATCAATCATAATAAAAAAGAACATATGGATAAACTGAAGCTGTTGCACTGGATCTCTTGAAAGTTGCTAGCATAGTCACTACTTCGTACAGACAACAGCTGCACAGCCCACCACTGCTGATATTCACTGGCAGATAAACTCACTGACTTAAAACAATGAGCTTGTATGCTTCAGCTTTCCAGATGTGAGGAGCACAGCATCCTACTGTTAAGAAAGTGAAAACTCTCAAAGCAGTTTTTCAGCTTTTGCCCGAAAATCTCCATGCATGAAGCAGCTGTCTCCTGTTCTCAGTCTTCTTGTTAAAGAGCAATGTTACTGCCAGTTTTTTGGGAAAACAAAGTCAAGGCTGAATGATTACTGTCTGACGTTCTGTCTATTTTGCAATCAAGTTTCAGGAAATCCTTATCTATAGGAAAATCTGGTCTAGCTTTATGTACAATATGTCAAGTTTATAGCTAAACCTTTACTGAGCTTTGCCTCTGCCATTTAGTGAGGGCCCAAGCACCAATGGTGCGAGGACCCTCTTGAAATCTCGATGTTTATTCTTAAGCATGCTATCAAACTTCATGTTTGATAAGAGTACTGGCCTGAAGACATCTTAAGGCCGATATTCAGTTATAATCATAGCGCCACTTGTAGGCAACATGTCATATTATATTAACTCAAACATAACATGTATAATTTTGCACCAGACTTCACATGTTTGATAAAAGTCATGGCCTAAAGACATCAACATCTCAACATCTTGCAAATATTTATTAAAAAGTCCTTAAAAACACTTTTTTTCTGTTGGTGAAGCTGGATCATGAATGATTTGCGCAAAAATGGACCCATTTACGTAGATTGGGGGCGCATTTCCTTCAGAAACAAATGTAATCCACTGTGTCTTCCACGGCTCAGATATCAGGAGTAAATAATGATGGCTATGTTCATTATTACATCCAACAACAACAACAACAAAAAAAACCACCTAAATTGCTTAGGAGACATTCTTGTCTACACCTGCCCCAGCATCGAAACAATGGCAGACTGAAGACAGCTCACTCAAGGCGGGTCTAAGGTAAGACGTCAGTCCAGTCTATGCTGGAACTCCGCTGTCAATCAAACTATCGTGGGAGGGGCCTGTCTGTGTAAAGTCACAAAGACAGGAATCTGAGATTTTCAAAAATCTAAAATTTTTTAGCCTGGTAATACCAAACTCTGCTACTTAACTTTGCCTCGTAGACAGAGTCTGGAATAGCATAATTGACAAAAAATGACAATGGTCATTTTCGATTTTCCTAACCTAATCTATGATCTTACATTCGGCGCTTAGTGTCTATGTCACGGCTCTCAGTCCACGCTCTGTTCCTTGATTGCCCGGCTCTTATGAGGCCGGAGGAAACTGGGAGATAGTTCGCTATCTCAGACTGAGTACAGAAGCTAAATTAAATTGAGCAGAAGTACGAAGTCTGACGTATGAAGTCTGACGTATGAAGTCTGACGTATGAAGTCTGACGTAGTCAGGCTAAAAGATTTGAGTAGATTAAAAAAAAAAACACTGGGTGAATTTGTATCATTATTGGTTGTGTATACACTGCCAGAATACATTTTAGTTCAAACCACTTGTAAAAGTGCATGTACTGTAGCATCTGATGACCCCTTTTAACTTCCCATAAAGTTCCTTGAAAAATGCACCATTATTCTATGTGGTGACATATTTTTTATATGGGACATATCTAGCAGCCCCGCTCCCTTTTTTTAAATAGCCAGTATGTTTTGTTTAAATCTGCTTGGGCTAAAGCCATTAAGCTCGGTACAGCCCAAGCGGCAACGTCCAGCCCTCTCTGTCATGAAGCACACACGGAAGTGACTTAAACTGTAATTCATCGACTGGCCGCTGGCCGCTGATGGCAAAAGGGAGTCAGTCCCATTGACTCCCCATGTTAAAGTTCCCAACTTTACAGCAGAAAATAACATTTACAGCCTGGTTAAAAAAATATTTTGGTCTATGTAGCTAAATTTGCCCATCATGAAAACTGTGAGGGGGGTGCATTTTTTTTATAACTCACCCATTTAAATTATATTAAGCCTTAAAGTTCTGCATAATTAAGGGCTCGGCTTCAGCAACCAGCTCCCGCCTTTTTGCCCATTTTCGTTATACGGGTGTGACGCGCTGCCAAGGTGGCAACAGCTGCCCACTTTTGGCTTCAAAAACGTTCTTCGGAAACCTATGGGTGAAGTCACAGTCAATAGATTACCCCCTAGGTTCAATATGAAACTCTTAGTAAAACAAAATGGTCTGCTGCATTACGCGTGAAACAACATAGAATCTGACCTAATTTGCACCTGTCGAAAGCTTATTTACACTGTTTTAATCGTTCCCTATCGCCTACATTGTGCACTACGAGCCATTCACTGTACAGGAAATACTAAGTGATCGATCATAGTCGCAGCTTCAGCGTGTATTTATAGTGCAAGGGGTGGGCACTTCGGATTATAGAGAGCATTTGATTGGTCAGAAGAATTGAAGAGAAGATAAAGTATGAAGTGACGTCAAAATATCGTTGAGCTATTTTGGCGTAGGTGACGAAACTGCCAGGGGGCAGGGTTTCATATTTTTTTGTAGCACCCCTGGGCGCTGCCATTGGCTAGCAGACCCCCACCTGCTGTTAGCATTCCATTGACTCCCGTTCATTTTGGCATCACTTTGACAGCGAATAACTTTACATCTGATGCGTTTAAAGACTCCATTTATCCATTAATTATTTCTAAAGAAACATGAAAATGTATAAAAGGCTCCATTACCTTGTATCTTACGTTATGGTCCCGTAGAAGCAGTTTTTGTAAAAATTAGGCTAACGACTGCATCATAACCAGCGACTCTCTTTCACACAGTAGAGAAATTACCGCATGGACAGGAGGAGAAGCTTGCAGGCAATCTTTTTTTTTTGGGGGGGGGGGGTGCTTCTAATTGACTTCACTTGTCTCCTTTAAATCCAATGGGGTCGATGTGTCCATTTCTTTTACTGTCTATGCGAACTGCAAGCTTTGAATGCTTATATCTTCTAATGTGAATTTTGTCACTGTTTTGTAGCACACTGCTTATAGATAACCTTAAGACTAACATATTAATACTAACAGCCAAAAAACTTTCATTTTGATTTCATGGGGAATTTAATTTAATTTAAATAAATAAAAAAATTCAATTCCTGTCTATTTTTGTGTTTTGACACAAATTCATGTCATTCATGGCACTTAAGAAAACATCAGCAAAGTAAGTTTAAAGGAAAGTTATCCAGACTACATTAAATAGTAGGATGAGGTTGATACTATGTTTTATATGTCCAGTTAATATTTGCTAGTAACGACATTTTCTTTTTTCTTTCATAACTGTAGCCATTCATAACTCTAGCCAGTTCTTAAAGCCTGAAAAGGGTTACAGAGGGTTTCGTTTAAAATGCTAATCAATTGTACAGGGGCTATTTATAATAATTACAGTCTGAAATTAAAATAACAAACTAAACTGGCCAACCTTTACGTTTCCATACATTTTTTATGTCGTTATGATTAAGATCATAATCCCAGTCCATAATCAATTAAATTTGAACAAGACATCACGCCTCTGTACTTTAAATCCGGAAGACACGCCCACAACGAACTTGTGCCCTGGCGGCACAAAGCGATTGGCCAAGGAGCGCTGTCAATCACGGATCTCTGCCATTCCTTCAGTTCCGCCAACGAGACTTTACACAGATGTGTTTCAGGCGTGAGCAGTTGAGACGCTGGGACTCCGTTCGAGTGGGATCAACTTCTTTCACAGGATCTACCGTCTCCTACTCGGACACCTTGAGATCATTGTAACAGTTATCGTGAGCAGTGTAGGTCAAGGTGATCGGGGAGTTACTTTGTTGTAGAATTTAACATATTTAGGCAGGGTTTTAAGCGCAGAAGAAAATGCCTGTAGCTTCTCTCCTGCCTTTCACGGTCACTCCGAATAGGAAGTCCGCCAGCCCGACCTCCTTTAGGCTCACGGAGAAATTCATCTTGCTTTTAGTGTTCAGCGCCTTCATCACCCTGTGTTTCGGAGCTATCTTCTTCTTGCCGGATTCCACGAAGCTGCTCAGCGGAGTTTTCTTCCGCTCTTCCTCGGTGGAGGCAGAGACACGCACAGGTACGGTCAGTGACACGAGCACCGGGACGGGCAAGGATGAGAAGATCCTGGCCAAGATCAGAAAAGACCACGAAAAGGCGCTGATTGAGGCCAAGGACACCCTACAAAAAGGGGCGAGCGAGATCAAACAGGACATCAACAGCGACAAAGAGAAACTTGCTCAGGGGAAGGGAGCGAAAGCTGACAGTTTGCCGTTTGTTCCGTATGAGCGGCCGCCTGGAGCAACAGGGCACGAGCCCGCGGATCCTGACATTAAAGCGAAAAGAGCCAAGATTAAAGAGGTACTGTATGTTTTATTTTTATTTATTTTTTACTAGATATTCTCTTGATGTTTTTAGACTCGAGAGAAATGTCAGACATTAATGTGAAAAGAACTTTCTCCTTGTAGCGAAACCAATCTATTATTAAAATTAGTGTAATGTCAGTAAGTTACTTGTGGCCGGAAACCAAAACTGGAGGAGTGTTGACCGTGTCAGTTTCAGGAAGCATTTCCAGTGAAGTAAACGCAGAGTTGTAATAGGATAGATAAGTAGACGTGTTGTTTGTTGTTGAACCTGTATGTTCTGACGTGTAGGTTAAAGGACAAGAAACTCCTGTCGCTCACAGGAGAACGTGTTCATTCTTTCAATCGCTCATTCACCTAGTATTACTGCCTGGCAGTGTTTTAGTCATCATTTCAAAATTTTCAGTCAGCATTTCACTCTGAATTCCCTGTGGTCAGTATTTAATCAACATTACCCATTTCTGTCAGTATTTATCCCATACACCCCCCCCCCCCATATTTAACATTTTCAGTCTTTATTTCAGACTGTGTTCCCTGCCTCTTCAGTCTGCACTGCCTCTATTTCAGTTCGCATTCCCTGTTTATTCAGTATTCATTATTTTTATTATTTTTTTTGTATTTCAGGCAGTTATGCCTTCCTTTTCAGTCAGTATTGACTTTATTGCAGTTACTGTTGCAGTCTGTCTTCCCTGGTTTCAGTATTCCTTAATGTGTGTGTGTTTTTTTTGCAGTTCAATCAGTGTTTGTCTTTTCAGTTAATAATTTTGCTATTGTTCCTTTTTTTTTTTTTTTTTTGAGGATTGCCCGTTTCAGTCTGTATTTTCCTGATTTTCAGTCAGTATTCACTATTTTTTTCAGTCAGTGTTTTAGTCAGTAAGTCCTCTCATGTTTCAGTAAGTACAACAGTCTGTATTCCAGTAAGTATTCCCTGTTTTTTCAGTATTTCAAGCCAGAACTCTTCATATTTCCATTAGTATTTGTTTGTATTTGAGTCACTATTCCCTATTTCACTCAGTATTTTAGTTTGCATTTCCATTTTTTTTCTTTCTTTTCGAGAGTCAGTCAGTATTTCCTGTGTTCCTGTCAGCATTCTCTGTTATTAATATTTATCTTAGTGCTCCTGTTCATGTTTCCCTCCCTGTTCCCTGTATTTCAGACTGTTCAGTCATAGTTGAGCTTGATGTTTTTACATGATAAGGGCAACCGTTTTGTTTACATGGAATCTGGGTAAGTTCTATCATAAGTGCAAGATGAGTCATCAGCATCATATTCGTGATGTTGCCAGTAATGACAATAGTAAGCCAAAACCTGGGCCTATATGTGTTGAGTTTTGGATTACTAGTTACAAGGGCACAGTAACGTATGCTGAGACACTATAAAAAAATAAAATAATGTTGGTGAAGTACTAGTAACAATTTGAAAAATATTTGCAGTATTGGATAATAATCTATGGTATAGATGTTTTGTGTATTCTTAATTAATGGCCATCTCAAGTATGTTTTCTCTGCAAAGTTGATTTGATTTGTTCATCAATATTGTTTTGAAGCCATATTATATACCCTCATTTTGCTTTCTTTTGGAAAATATAAATGATGTCACTATGGATTTTTATTCTTAAATGATGCTGGTAAAATGGTGTAGCCTTGAAAACTACAGTAATAACTTTTTTTCTGTTTTCTTGGAGCAGTAGAGATATCTTGCTCAGATTGAGCTGAGCTCATCTCAGTGTCTTGGTTGCAGTGACCTGCTAAAGCGTTAACCATGAGCTTGTAAAGGAGCATAAACAAGGCTGTCATTTCTTGTTTCTGTCAGGATGGGTGCATTTAGAGCATGTCAGGCCAGTCTAATAATCCCTCAGTATGAGTCGAATGTTAACTTAGCATCAGCTTGATTAAATTAAATTTGCTATTGATTGAGGCTCTGCTTTTCCCATTTGAGTCAGGCAAGTCCACAGTATAGATCGAGATGAAAACTGACAGCATGGTAAAGCTTTAAAATCGCTTTTCAGTTGGTATTGACCTTGTGTCCTTGTGTTTTTTGTTTTTTTTTATGTGAGTTTGTCTTCCACAGTCAGTCACTATGTTTCAGTTTCAGTTATTTGCATAAGGAAATGGTTTCTATGCTCCTACGGTGTCGTTTAAATTTTCATTGTGTTACTTTGTAATGCCAGCTTATGTTTTGAGAATTTTTACTACTGTTTCTTTTTGCTGGAGGGCTCGTTTTTGCTCATGAATTTTTTTGTATATTTAATCATGTGACACAAAGCGTATTCTAGTCTCCGTAGTAGTTCATCTTAATGGCTAACAGTGGAAAACCTGTTGATAATACGGTAGCTCCTCAGAGTTAGTCCGCCAGAGTTGGATGAGTTTTAACGCCAGGATTAAACCGTCATAGAGTTAAGCACATTAGTGTATGTGGAAGCCTCCACGTTCCTCTCCAAGACTATTTGTGTTCCTGTGGATCTCACAAGCCCCTCATCTCTCTTGCTTAAAGCAGTGGCTCAGCATCAGAACAGTGATAATTCACCCTTGAATAGCAGGATTTCATCCATTGATCGCTGGCAACAAACAGGAAATTCATCCATTGAAGGAAACAAACAGTCACAGCTTGACCCTGTGGGGTCTCACTTGTCAGATGAGGCTGTGGGCATTCTGTCTTGTCCTGCCAGACACTCTGACCTTTGAGGACTTGAATTGCCTTAGAAAATAAATTGATCTCAAGGTTATGAAGTGAAAATGGTTGTGTGAGATTTTTATTTTTTTTTTGCTTTTATAACTAAAAGCTGTAAACTCCTAAAATAGATAAGTCACAGTAACGTTTTGGACTCTTTTGTAGTTTTTTTTAATTTATTAATAGTAATAGTCGTAATTTTTGTTACAGAAATGCAGATCTCTTTGATTGACTCATATTAATATTTACATTACTGGTATTAAACTTAATGTTCTCAATAAATATGTAGGCCTAATGAAAAATATTGATAAATATATAACATTTATTTATTATAAATGTACAGTACTATTTAAAAGTTTTGGGTCAGTAGTACGATTATTTTTAAATTCTTTCTTCTTTTGAAATTTCTGTCTATTAGAGTATCAAAAAAATCTTAAACAGTGCAACTGTTTTCAACAATGATTAAAAAAAAAATTAAAAAAAAGTTTTTTGAGCACCAAATCAGAAAATTAGAATGATTTCTGAAGGATCATGTGACACTGAAGACTAGAATAATGGGTGTTGAAAATTCATCTTTGCCATCACCAGAATAAATTACATTTTAGAATAGAAAAAGGTTCTTTAAAATTGTAATATTATTTCACAGTATTACCATTTTTAATGTATTTCTTATCAAATAAATGCAGCCTTAGTAAGAGACTTCTTTCGAAAACATAGAAAAATCTCACCGACCCCACACTTTTGAAAGTTTTGTAGAAATGTTTAGTATATCTTTCATTTGTTAAATTACTGTTCTTGATCTTTACATTATTAGCAGCAAAAGCTAATCAACAGTCTCTTATCAGTAAACAAGTCTGAAATCATTTAGTAATTTATTAATAATCATCAGTAGCAAGGCTAGGCTGTGGCAATGTAATTAAACCGTTCTGACTCGACAAAGTGCTCCAAACTGTACCTTAAATATTCCCCACCAAATATA
This sequence comes from Carassius gibelio, assembly GCF_023724105.1. Taxonomy (NCBI): domain Eukaryota; kingdom Metazoa; phylum Chordata; class Actinopteri; order Cypriniformes; family Cyprinidae; genus Carassius; species Carassius gibelio. Next base: position 23,233,296 of record NC_068390.1, read on the forward strand.
TTTGCTCATGGCTCTTTGGCTGTAGTTAGAATGCATTATGTTTGTATCGAGGGTGGCCTCAGTAAAGGCACTCCACGAAAAAGTATCCTTCACACTGCATGTTGGACCCAGAAAATTCCCGGAACATTGCCAGGTCTCCTTCTGTGTGAATGCAAACACGTCATGGGATTGATCCCGGGACGGTGACCTAGAAACATTGCCGGGTTTAGTCCCTGAACGAGCGCTGTGTGAACAAAAGCCAGAACTAATGCTGTAAAGGTTGTGTCGTAGTGATGACGCATGTTATCGTGTGACTCTTTTACCCAGGTGTTTTGAAAGCAGATCAACGTTTGCGACGTAAAAAATATGTGCAAACTGTAATGAAGCAGAGATCAGTTAGTTCCTCACTTTCCTCGCTAATGCCGAGATCGTTCGCCAGCTTGAGTGAAAGGTAACGTGCCTAGCGTTTTCGACTCCTACATTACATGTGACATCCTGATGTCACATGTCTTTATGGGTTGTGTGTGAACGCACGCACATATTCCCGGGAAATCACTGGCCGTGTGAAAGGGGCAAAATCTAGCGACCCGGGAACAATTGCCGGGACACATTACCCGTGTATTTTTCGGAATCGCAGTGTGAAAGTGGCTTTTGTTTTTGGCTTCTCACCTGCACCTCTAATATTCTCTCTTGAGTGTGAGTACCGCAGAAAGTGCTCGCAGGACACGTTACAGACCCATCTGGGCTCTGAGCTCCTCTCATTCATTATAGATGACGGAGCTCTCCACTTGCTCAGCCCTTATTCCTCTTGCCATTAATTATGCACAATTCAAGCTAATAAGATAAATACATTCTCATCGAAATGTTCATAGGATATCAATGTTTGGGCAATGTAGTAAAAATGTATACAAATTAAACTTTAAAGATACATAGTAGAAAAGAGAGCGCCTATAGTGGGGTTTTGAAAAAGAAGTAAGTTTATAACTTAGAATACAGGCTGCAAAAACTTGTAGAAGTGCATAAAGTTCAATATTTTGCTTGTCAGATTATACTATGTGGCAGCAGTAAGATCTTGAATGATATTGACATCAATTGTCTTTTATGTCAGGTTATGCAATGTATATCTTAGGTAGATCCTTCCAGAAAATGACTTAAACATTCATTTTCAATGACAACTTCCGGTTCCATGGGAGATGTGACCACTGGCATGTAATGGCATGTATTCATGTAAACGCATTTAATTGGTTTTAATTTTTGCATGCCAGCTTAACTGAAGCAAAACTCCTGATACTGTGCAGTCAGAGGGCTATTTTTTTTCCAGGGCGCATGTTAGGAGTGCATTAAAAATAACTTTAAATGTGCAGTAATAATTGATGAAATAATGCATAAAATCTGTTAGAGCAATGCATGTTAAATAATGTTCTTTAATTCCTGTTCTTTACGTCTTTTTACTTCTTGTGATGGACCAGCCCAGAAAGATGCTAAACCCTTATGCATATTGCAGGAGTTTTAACAAGCTCAAAATACACAGATGCTCTAAGTTTGAAATGTCTGTGCTTTATTTTTTGTGACTGCTCATTCAAACATAAAATATGCCCTCTTACAACTGTCTACAACATATTACAAAATAAACACATTAAAGTAAACATAATAAATCAACAGTCAGATCACAAGCAATTTCTTTGAAAAGTGCAGTGTTCCTAATGAAATCATAACCCTTTGAAGTTTAATAACATTTGAAAGAAAATTTGATTAATCATTAGAGTAGTTTCTGTTTTCCATCCCCAAATTTAAGACCTCTTAAATTGATACAGACATTTTAGAATACCTTTAATTTCATAAAACCTATTCATACATGATATAAATTAGAGGGCGAACGATAGTGTGTATATATATATACTATATTCGTTTTTTTTTGGAATATTCCAGGGATTTTTGGGAAAGTTTACATAAATTTACTGGAAATTTGCCACCCCTTTGCAACCCTACTTGCGAATAAGGCATTCTCTTAGAGGTAGAATCTACTGATGGATAGTTATATGGATAGGTGAGCGAGAATTTTTTTTTTTTTTTTTTTTTTCACAAGATTCCTGCACCTTTTTACAACTACAGCTGTGATCAATGTAAATTGTCTGGAGACCTAAGCCAGCCTTTGGATTATTTAGGTCAATCTCGTTTTAGCCAGAAGCAGCCCGACTGACCTTAGGTACTGAGATATGTAATGGATGCCCCCGAGCAATAGCTCAGTTGCTGCAGGCATAGTTAGTCCCCAGCCAGATTTGTCTTTTTCACTCTAATTTTTGGTCTTGAGGTGGCTGGAATATGTTCTCTAGTGGTCAAAATTCTGGATCATTGTTTATGGTGTTTCTGGAGAATGTATAATGGATGGTGAGAAGAATGCGAAATTCAGCACAAGAGCAGCGTTATCTTCACTGGCTTTAAATGGCATATCTGAACAGTTTGCTAGGATCTATGATGTGTTGCTTTTGTTGTATGAACTGCATGCTCTTCTATGCTAAAGCACAGATTAGATTTGGCAGATTAAAATGCACGTGAAATGAGTAACACAAGGGAGTTTTGGTTAGTGTTTTCAGCAAGCATTGGGACACTTGTGCTGCAATTGTGATTGCTTGGTTTTCGAGTAATTGATTACTCCAAAATCCGAGTCCAATGCTGATTAAAGCAGCAATAAACATCTGCTCAGACTAGAATGCAATGATCAGGAGATGCATGAGATGATGGAACAGTGAATCAATGAGATCAATAATAATTGAACATGAAAATAATCAACAATGTATTTTATTTTAGATTAGTTGGGCTTGGCACGCTTTGCATGAATGATCTTTGTCAGTGATGAAACTTGAAAATCCTTTATGCATTTACTTATTTACCTTGCATTTGTTGTCAATTGTGACAGTTGTCAATAAACTATAATACTTCATAACTGCATGGGCATGCAGGCCAGTCAAACTAATTTAAATCTTCAATAAGCCTTGATTAGAACTTGAAATGATATATAACACAAGTAATAATATTTCCGTAATCAGTAATGACCTACTGTAATGACCTACTGTTATTGATTCACTTAAAATTTGACATTTCGTGACATTCCTCGTTCAACTGCGAATTCCGTTTTTATGACTGGATTTCGCGATTCTCTCCATGTTTTACACATTGCATAAATCATAGAGCCCTATGAATCTTAACTGAAATTGTACAGTTCCATAGGAGTTAGAAACATATTTTTCTCATGAGATAGTTCGAAATAAAAACAACTTTTCTAACATTATAAATAAGTTTCCTTTCTGAATAAAAGCAATTTCTTATGAAAAAAAAAAGTCATTTGAACGGTACTGTATATTAAATATTACCCTTTTAAACTATAGTGTATGCTGTTATTTGCATCCAGAAATTGTCTTCAGTTTGCATATTTTTTTGAAGGTGATCTATGGGCAAATTGTGCAATATTGGTTTTATTGACAGACTAATTTATTCTTGTGATTTTATTATTTACAGCATCATGTTTTCTGTCCAAGCATCAGTATAGCAGCAGTTTTTTATTTATTTTTTATTATGTATAGCTGGTCTTTCGCAAGAATACCAAGTTGTTGTTGTATTCCCTTGTATAACCTTCTGGTGCGCTGTACGGCCCAACCTCCACTTCCCCTCAATGATTTGTGTATTCATATTTAAGTTTAAAGCATCTCCGAAGCATGTCAGCACTAATCCCATTTCTCTTCTTTGCTTCTTACAACAAATTATAGTTGGTTTTATGACTGCACAATTCAATTCCATTGAACCATAAAAATCAAACAGACCAATAAAGTGCAGAAAGTGTTATTTGAAGCATTGACACTTTGCTCTGGGAAAGTTCCCTTTCTGATTTTACTACAGGGTTCCGAGACATTAATTTCATTTAAATATTTGGTCTTGGTAGTTTTATTGTGCTTGCTCAGCCTGTTAAACAAATAATGGATTTCACTCCCTCGTATTCTGTATTGGAATGGAGGGAAAACATTGATTATCCTTTAAGTCTTCATTACTTTGCCACCTGTCGGAGGGTCAAATCTTGTTGCTGTGTTTTCCATCACTAATATAAAGGTCATGCCAATATGTGTCATGGTGGTTTTATATTGCTTTTGTCCATGAGCTGTTGAGAATACATAAAGGAGTGACTAGTATGTATTACAGTGATAGTTGATACCAATGCATTTATAAGAGACCGTACGGTTTCATACTATTGTATTACAGTTAAAACTGGTTTCTGTACAAAACGAAAAAATCCCTCGGCCCTGTGAGAGCACAGATAGGGCGTAGGCTGTCATGTATCTTTCTGGTTTCTGCTGTGGAAACCTGTGGATTTTATGAAACTTTCAGACTGTCTTTTTTTCTTTCATCACTGAAGCCAAATAATAGATTTTTTTCTTCTCTTCACTGAATCTGAAAGGGTTATCTTTTTCTGGGTCAGAGGTCCTTAAAGACAACTGCTACAGGTCTACCTCTGTTTTATGACAACACATCAGGTGTAACAGTGGTATGAATTTCAGACTTGAAATCGTGGCTTGGTGCCTCTGGCTTATTTTGAAAATTGCAAGCACATTTTCCCCAGTTTAATTATAGGTGGTAACAGCTTCTCTCAGCTTGCATAGAGAATTGCAATCGAAACATAATATGCCTTTTTTAATGCTTTATGACTGTGACTTGATGGTACCAGGTAGGGCATGATCTCAGTCACATGCACAATACACATGCGTTATTTGTTAAAGTATTTGTTTGTCTAAATATTTACTCGCCCATATGCCATTCCAAACTTGTATGCTTGTCTTACTTCTAGGGCTGGGCGATATGGCCTAAAAATAAAATCTCCGATTTATTTTTTTTTAACCGATTTTCGATTTTTTTCCGATTTTTTTTTCCCCCCTACTTAAGGAAAGTAATAAGTACAAACAGCAGACAACTTAAAGCAAATTTTGCTTTTATTTAATCAAAAGTAGGACTGCTCCGATCACGATCGGCCGATCGTTAATGAGCATCTCGTCAGTAAAGCCGGTTCTCTAATCAGCGGTTAATTCCATCAGGTGCATGATTTCACATCGAACAGCTGTTACTACACAGAGCCGTTTGTTAACTGAGAAGATGCGCAAATAAACGCTGAAAATGAAGTGGATTTGCGCATCTTCTCAGTTATGGCTCCTTGTAGTAACAGCTGTTCGATGTGAAATAACGCACCTGAGGGAATTTACCGCTGATTAGAGAACCGGCTCGTGATCGGAGCAGCCCTAATCAAAAGCAAGACAAATGTAACCCCCATTTTCATATTCTGCTGGTGCTGTTGCTTTTGACTGCGGTGGGCTTTAGGCAGCGTGGGGTCTCTTGCTCCACGTCTGTCGCAACAAACCCATACCAGTTCCAAACAACAGATGATTTTATTCCTTTCTTGGGAACAAACTTCCAACTCTCACCGGTAGCCATGTTGTCGCTTGCTGTTTCGTGTGTGCTATGATGTTGTTGTTGTTGTTGTTGTCGCTTGCCATACTGCCATGTGAAACTAACGCTACGGAAGCTCCGGGGAGCCAAAAATGCGCCATTACACAAAAACTCAATTTACTTATTTTTTTAATCGCCTGTAACAAAAAAATCCGAATTAATTCATTCAATCGAATTTCGCCCAGGCCTACTTACTTCCATGGATCACATATAGTGAATTTTGTAAGAAGATCCTGACCACTTTATTCAGTTTCAATTGCAGGAGGACTGGGACTGTCAAGCTCCAAAATGTTATAAAAAATGACTGTAAAAGCTTTTATAAAATAGTCCATGTGACCATTTGCACTATATTTAAACTCTGAAGCTGTATGATAGCTTTGTGTGAGGAACAGACTGAAATATAAACTGGAAAATCTTGATTCATGAACAAATAACTATTTCTTAAGTTAATATTTTCAAAGAATCGTTTGATTCTGTGCACGAAACTGGTCTGAATTATTCATTCGTTATGCATTGGACTGATCCGTCTCTAATGTGTTTGGTTTGTTCGTAGCACAAGTCATATGTCTCCAGAAGACTTGAAAAATAGTGCAAATGTTATGTGGACCAATTTTATGGTGCTGTTTTGAAGCTTGAAATGCATGAGAAAATGACACCATTTCCTGTTTTGACTGAGCCAGTCTTTGAGTAAATATTGCGTCAAGTAATTATTCAAGAGAAGTGCACAGTAGGGGATAAAATGAGCAATGAAACCAATTACAAACAATACAATAAAGATGCAAATGAAGTAAACTGTGCTCTTAGTATTAAAGTAAGCTTTCAAAGATTGTGAATAACAGAACTTAATCAAATGTTTTATAAAGCTACCTAATTTAGCTCAGTCTTCTAATGATTATTAGTTGTAATACTGTGTTTTTGACTGCTGTGCTGCCACTAAAACGTGAAGTTCATTGACCCTGTACTTCAATTTTCATGACTTCTTAGAAATATTATGGCATAGTCTGCTGATTTGTCATAAGATAATGTACAACCACCGAGCATGGATGAGGTTTTGTTGCAGCTGCAGAGATGATGATAATCAGGAAGAATCAAAGAAACAGTAGGAGTGTGTTAGAAACTACAGACCATTCAGTAAGAGTGATAGTTTTGCATCGCACAGTACGATTTGTACAAAAACATGCAAAAAAAAAAAAAGTGTAGTTTTTGGAGTTACATAAGAAAATCGTTGAATATTTTGGGACAAGGCTGGTAAATATATTGGCAGGTGAAGTAAAAATCTGAATGACTGGCCATCAGAAGAGTTCAGTTTCCATTTTATCGCATTTACAATGTGAGTACAGTTTCATTTATTAAAAAGAAATAATGACTATTTATTTACCTTATATTCTATTTCTAGAGGGCTTACTAAACCTACTATGCGGCAAAGAACAATTTGTTCAGTATTGTTTGATTCATTTTAGGATAGCATCATATTAAACCGCAAGCTCTAATGCACCGATCCAAAATTGACAAATCAGATTTGATTTCGTACCTGTTAGCATTCACTTAAAACAAACTTTCTGCTTGGATTAATGCACCATGACAAGCATTCTGAGCAAAAAGTGCATTTTTCCATTCATCTCACTCAACTCCATTAGAGAGTGTTTGACAACCCTAGATGCCACGCTTCTTTTCAGACATAAATTTGTCCATTCATCCTACAATTTGAGAAACTCTTTTGTCGGAGTGCATTGAATGGCTTGGTACTGGAGGAGGACGCACCTCGTAGCACGCCGTTGGCCGGCCGCCATGGTTCCACTCTCATTCGGAGAGCCAGGCAAATGGCTGTAACTTAACTCTGCCTCCCTGTTTTCAGCTGTGGGACTGGGTTGTCTCTGGAGAGTGGGTTTTGGCAGTGGATCAATGGCTTTGTGTGCCTGAGAGGGAGATAGAGAGCTTGTCTGGTAGTGTAAGCCAGGCTAGCCGTCGCTGCTCTGCCAGAGAGGCACATGTCCACCCTCTTGAACCACACCTGTTCTCTGGCATGCCGTCTGCAGGTGCTCCTCAGGTGTGCGTGCATGGGTTGTTATAGTTTCACCACTGTAATCATTTTATTGTCTGTCATGATGTCTTTTTAGTTGTTTTGCTCATGCACACGAATGCATACAGCGGGTCATTAACCTGTGGAGCTTCACTTGGCAGTCAGCGGTTGGGCTTCATAGTGCTGATAATGTGCAGTGGTGTCACATGGCAGGTTTTCTTCATTCGCATGTAAGTGTAGCATGCCAAATTATAACATTAATGCCTAAATACTCAGTTTAACTGGGAAATATCTTGAGATCCAGCATGGACTGATCCGATTAGCTGGAAAGCAATCCCTCTAAATCATACACATTTAGTAAAAAAAACACCCAGTACAACTTGAAATGTACAGTACAACAGTTTCATTAATTTCACAGAGATCTGTGCTCTTTTCCTTTTAGATCTGCATTGCTGTGATGCAACATTTAAAGTGTTTTATTAAAGGTAATTATCTTGGCTATAATCAGAGTTAATTGATTCCAGAACGGCTCAAATGGCTGATGTTATTCTATATTTTTCTGAGAGACGTGCTTGAATAGTCTGCTTCGGATCAGTCGGTGCTTTACAGTCATGTTTTGGTTGGGTGTCATGTTGCGTGACCTAAACTTGGGGTTTTGTTGTCAGACAGACGTGTTCTAGATCACAGACTGATCCACTTCTGCTTTAAAATCTCAGATGTCATGCAGTGTTAAATCTTGATGTGATGCGGTGTATTTATAAGAATACAGAATTACAGAATCAAAAAGCTGCTAAAGCATAAATCTGTTTATTTTATAGACTTTTTTTAATCAAATTTGATTTAATTCATTTTGCTATTAATTATTTAGAATTTAATAAATGTGTAAAATCTCATTGCAGCAATTATTTATTGATTTTAAATTAAATAGTGTATCGTGTGTGTGTGTGTGTGTGTGTGTGTGTGCTCTTGTTTTTGTGACATATCAGGACACAACTTTGTATAATGACATGGGTATGACACAGGTATTACAAGGAGAGGGTGACTTATGAGGACATAACCCATGTCCCCATTTTTCAAAATGCTTATAAATCATACAGAATGAGGTTTTTTTGAGAAAGTAAAAATGCACAAAGTTTCCTGTGAGGGTTAGGGGTAGGGTTGGTGAAGGGCGATAGAATAGAATATACAGTTTCTACATAAAAACCATTACGCCTATGGTATGTCCCCACTTTTCACAAAAACAAACATGTGTATATATATATGAGCTTTTTATATCAGCCTTCAGTCACCATGCTTTCTAAGATTTCAGTAGTGGCATCATCTTAAAAAAAAAAAAAAAAAAAAAAACTAAAACAAATAAATAAATTCATTTGTTGGCCCCCAGTAAAAATCTATTTCTACAGTTATTAGGTTCTCTGAACGACTGATAGATTGATCCGTTAAGAAGAGTTTACCTGACCCAGATCGCACGTGATTCTCAGTGGGTGTTTACAGAGCATGCTCATTCATTCACAAATGGAGATGAAGTTTTAAAAGTTCAGTTATTTTTGTTGGCTGATCATTGTGGTCTCATCGCTAGTTTTTCCTTTTGAAGGCTTGTGTTTTACTGCTGTAGCATGTGTTGTCTAGGTGGACTTGAGTATTATCATCACGTCCGCTGACTGAATAACACATCAAGCTCCTGACTTCTTTAGCCTCTAGGCCTGGCGTCGGAGAAGACATTTCATCTTCTCTTTCTGTGCAGCATGACTGTCATTTCAGAAACAGCCGTTATGTGAATGACTAAATTTTCAGCTTGACACCCGTAGCGTGCAATGTTAGCATAATTGTGTTCCCGCATGTTTGAGATCGGCAGTTGGACTGGTATTACCATTGCTGTTTTCTGTACCATTTCTGGTGCCGTAAGGGGAAGTGAAATTACAGGCGTGACTGAAACGAAACTGTCTCTGTTAATTACAGCATTGTGCATGTGCTCCATTTGAAGGCTTCTACCTTAGATCCAGCTTAGGGATGTTCATTTGCTGAAATGGCTATTTTTCGTCATCTTTCTTTTTTTTTTTTTTTTTTTTTTTTTTTTAATTTATTTTTGATAATACTTTATATTGCATTATAATTTTAAATTTTTCCTTTCACCCAACATAAGCTATAACAGTCATCTAAATAAGAGATAAAAAAGCCATTAAATCTTTTACTAATTTATCATGAACATATTTTATGAATAAATTAAATATACAGACCTAAATATGAATTGGCATTTCCTTTTAATAAATACAGTCCACCTTATTTAAAACCATTTTTTTGTACTGTTAATCCGTCATTGTATAAATATTGATAATATTTATACAATGACGGATTAACAGTACAAAAAAAATGGTTTTAAATAAGGTGGACTGTATTTATTAAAAGGAAATGCCAATTCATATTTAGTGAATACTTCACTGTATTTAAATGCATTCTGATATTTTACATTTAATGTGTTGTTGTTGTTGTAATATTAATGTAATATTACTTTTCTATTTCTTTGCATTACATTTATTATTGTTATTTCCAGTTTATATTCACACATACATAAGTATATATTTAAGGGTTAATATATACTGTTTATAATGTATGTTATTCTTTGCATTTATATTTAAATATTTCAGAAATTGACCCTGTTTGGACAATCTATATTTACAGGGAAACATTACAATGGCTGGTTACGTTCAGCCTTGCCTGATTTCATGCAAGCAAGACATGATGTGACATGAAGTACTCAAGCTACACACTTTCACTTCGGCTGGCCAATTAACTGATTACTGAATGCTTTTGTGCTGAAACAGACTGATTGATAAACTTTATTGGTTAAATTGAAGGTGTTTAATTGATCATGAGCTTCTTTAAGTTATCTAGCTTCAAAACAAAACTCAGGAGTTTACAAAAAAAGATTGAGGAGGTGTCAATCACTCCATCAACCTCTTGTTTAGTGACTTCTCAATGTCACAGAGATAATGAGCGTTGAATAGAATCAATCATTAGTCTGTGTGCTCATACTGCTCCCGAGGTTGTTACTCCTAAAGGCTTCTCTGTGTTGTTATTGAATGTCTGACATGTATTATGTGACCGTGAAGTTGGCAGCTTATGAATGCTTTGTTTCCATTTCTTCCTTTAGGCTGTGTGCAAACATGCTAACTAGTCACACTACCAAATTTTTAGTATTCGGTACCAATACCAGTGAAAATCCACGGTTCTCGGTACAAGTTTCAGGACAAGAGCAAAAATACAAAAACATGCTAATTAAAAAATGTGACTACACTGTAATTTATTCCAAACTGTGTACATATTACATTTTAATTGGGCTTTTAAAACCTGCTAGAGTTATCCAGCCAAGAATAACAACTAATTTAGCTAACAAAATAAAATAAAATCAGAACTGCTTTTCTGACGGACTGATATGACAGTTGTGCAGTGCAGTTGCCTTAATGTATTAAAGCTTTAATTAGGATAAAACTGTATATTAAAAAGCTAACATAAGCAGTAGCATTTACAGTGTATCTAAAAGTATGCAAAAACGAATAGGCCTACCATTAAGAGCTGTGCTTGAACAGGTTCTGCACGAATCCTCTTCTACAATATCCTCTGCTTCTCAATCTGGCTCAAACTGATAAGCGATATTAAAGATACTGTTATTTACAATACAACCGGAGCACATGCTGCTGAGATGAGGGGCGGGGCATTTAGATGCAAATTAGAGGCGGTTTAGCCAATCACAACACACTGGGCTAGCTAACCAATCAGAGCCCATCGCCTATTTCTGAAGGAGGAGCTTCATAAAAGCAGGAAATGATCACGAGTTTCTCAGAGAAAGGACAGAGCAGTGAACAATAAAGGTACATTTTATGAGAAAAGTAATGCTTTAAAAAAAAAGAGGCATTAGCACATCAGACTGTACCCCATCAACTCAATCAAGAAAAAAAAAAAAAAACGTGGACTACGCCTTTAAGTGCAATGCTGTGTGTTGAAAATGCATTTAGAAGATCTAAAGACACTTATCCCGTCCTTCCTTCTGTGTGAACTCTCTGCTGCTGACTAGGTAGTTATAAACAGTCTTATCAAATTTGCCTTGTCATATACTTATGAGGGCTCCTGAATACTATCTCCACAGCTACACACTACCTCACCTTGTCTGCTTTTACTGGAAAACAGCATAAAAATTACTGTTTCATTCTGATAATGTCCTCTCAGTGAAGGCGGCTTGATAGCAGCAGCTTATTATTATTATTATTAACAGTTGGAATCTTTGGATTTTCTTTAAGCTTTGTCTTTCTAAGTTGCCAATTAAAGAATCAACCAAGAAAAAAAAAAAGAACTTCCTCTCTTTGTTTGAACAAATAAGAGAAAAGGCAAAATGCACAAAACCACTTGAACGTGCATCACAATGCAGGGCTTCAGACTCGCTCTTCCCACTGGTCACTCTTTTGCAACTTTCTCATTTGTTCGCACGAGCACATGATTTTGTCGCAATATAGTTTTTTCATAGTTTATAGTTATATGGAAATGCAAATGGTTAACATTCAACATGCATCATGTTTCATATTCCTTTACTTATTTACCAAGGTCCTGTTTTTCTTGGAAAACACCGTTGTTCTTTCCTCCTCAGCAACGGCTGCCAAGGCCACACGTGGAACCAACCAAGAAATGAATAATATGCGTTGGTTTGAAGGATAGAGGTACTAGGCTATTCCATGCGGCCTCTCCGTGTCCCATCTCTCGATACCTGTCCCATCAACAGTGCATACAGAAGACATTCAAGCCATTTTTGGTAAGCTCCACTAGACGATGAATGGAGATGCTTCATGTTGTTCATTGATTTCTTTTGTCAAGCTGCCACAGCCACGTATGGATTTCAAACATGGCACCACCAAGGCAGTAAACAAGAAGTTGTAAATGAGAGTAAAGCCACATGCCTGCTGGGAACAGATTGCGTGTGTTGAGAGAAGGGATGAAGATCTTACCAATGATAAGCTGCTGAAGAATCTGCGACTGTGAGAATGTACGAGTGGTTAGAGGAGGAGACAGGCTCCAGTTCATAATCCTAATTCTCTCCGTGGCAGACACGCAAACCCTCTGATAGTCTCTCTTGTGACTGTGGTGGTTGTAATTAAGTTACCAGAATCTTTTCAAGAGTTTGAAAGCGGCGTTCGAAAGCCTGTATCTGTGGCTCAGATTTGAATTAATCTATTGATATGTGCTCAGGCATTTTATATGGCTGGTTATTTTGCTTGAGTTGAGGTGAAATGTTACAACTGAAGTAGATGGTGAAAAAGGATGCATTTGTTAAGACGAAGGCCAGTTGATGATTTTATGGTCTTCTGCTTTGCTCTAACCAATTTTTCAAGCACAGGCTTGATGCCCAGGTGGGTCTGATTAGATTTTTATGCTAAACGGGTTTACCTAATGTGCTCGGCGGTTTTGATTGTACTGACTTTTGAGGAAGACCGATGCCTTGTCAGATTCTGTAATGAAAAGACATCCATCTTAATGACAACCACATAACACTATTGTTTTGGCTTTTTAGTAGCATTTTCAATTAAATTTAAATAATTACATGCAATTGCATGTAATTACAGATTTTATTAATTGAATTATTTAAATTAATCATATATCAGACAAAATCCCACGTGAGGATATTAATGTATATAATTTCCAAAATTAGTTTCCAAAAACTAATTTTTTTATATGATTTTTGAATTTGATTTGCTTTTCAGATTCCTTGATATATTTGTTATATCATATATATATATATATATATATATATATATATATATATATATATATATATATATATGAGCTTGTTGAGTTAGAAAAAAATTAGATTGTAGTATATTACATGCAGTATATACTGTATGTTATTATATTATATACAGTAAACTATAATATGAAATATTTAATCAATTTAATATATTGACTGAATGTTTGTATTTTATATTTATTTATATTTTATTTTTTATTTTATTTTATTTTAACACACACACTTTTGTATGTTTTTTTATTTTTTATTTAATTTAATTTATTTTATATTTTATTTAAAACATATTTTTATATAGTTTTTTTGTATGTTTTTAATTTTCTGCAAAAACTATGATCTTTTTATTATTATTATTAATTATATATATATATATATATATATATATATATATATATATATATATATATATATATATATATATATATATATATATATATATATATTAATAATAATAATAATAAAAAGATCATAGTTTTTGCAGAAAATTAAAAAAAGATCAAAAAAATGATCTTTTTATTATTATTAATTATATATATATATACAGTATTGTTCAAAATAATAGCAGTACAATGTGACTAACCAGAATAATCAAGGTTTTTCGTATATTTTTTTATTGCTACGTGGCAAACAAGTTACCAGTAGGTTCAGTAGATTCTCAGAAAACAAATGAGACCCAGCATTCATGATATGCACGCTCTTAAGGCTGTGCAATTGGGCAATTAGTTGAATTAGTTGAAAGGGGTGTGTTCAAAAAAATAGCAGTGTGGCATTCAATCACTGAGGTCATCAATTTTGTGAAGAAACAGGTGTGAATCAGGTGGCCCCTATTTAAGGATGAAGCCAACACTTGTTGAACATGCATTTGAAAGCTGAGGAAATGGGTCGTTCAAGACATTGTTCAGAAGAACAGCGTACTTTGATTAAAAAGTTGATTAGAGAGGGGAAAACCTATAAAGAGGTGCAAAAAATGATAGGCTGTTCAGCTAAAATGATCTCCAATGCCTTACAATGGAGAGCAAAACCAGAGAGACGTGGAAGAAAACGGAAGACAACCATCAAAATGGATAGAAGATTAACCAGAATGGCAAAGGCTCAGCCAATGATCACCTCCAGGATGATCAAAGACAGTCTGGAGTTACCTGTAAGTACTGTGACAGTTAGAAGACGTCTGTGTGAAGCTAATCTATTTTCAAGAATCCCCCGCAAAGTCCCTCTGTTAAAAAAAAGGCATGTGCAGAAGAGGTTACAATTTGCCAAAGAACACATCAACTGGCCTAAAGAGAAATGGAGGAACATTTTGTGGACTGATGAGAGTAAAATTGTTCTTTTTGGGTCCAAGGGCCACAGGCAGTTTGTGAGATGACCCCCAAACTCTGAATTCAAGCCACAGTACACAGTGAAGACAGTGAAGCATGGAGGTGCAAGCATCATGATATGGGGATGTTTCTCCTACTATGGTGTTGGGCCTATTTATCGCATACCAGGGATCATGGATCAGTTTGCATATGTTAAAATACTTGAAGAGGTCATGTTGCCCTATGCTGAAGAGGACGTGCCCTTGAAATGGTTGTTTCAACAAGACAATGACCCAAAACACACTAGTAAACGGGCAAAGTCTTGGTTCCAAACCAACAAAATTAATGTTATGGAGTGGCCAGCCCAATCTCCAGACCTTAATTCAATTGAGAACTTGTGGGGTGATATCAAAAATTCTGTTTCTGAAGCAAAACCAAGAAATGTGAATGAATTGTGGAATGTTGTTAAAGAATCATGGAGTGGAATAACAGCTGAGAGGTGCCACAAGTTGGTTGACTCCATGCCACACAGATGTCAAGCAGTTTTAAAAAACTGTGGTCGTGCAACTAAATATTAGTTTAGTGATTCACAGGATTGCTAAATCCCAGAAAAAAAAATGTTTGTACAAAATAGTTTTGAGTTTGTACAGTCAAAGGTAGACACTGCTATTTTTTTGAACACACCCCTTTCAACTAATTGCCCAATTGCACAGCCTTAAGAGCGTGCATATCATGAATGCTGGGTCTTGTTTGTTTTCTGAGAATCTACTGAACCTACTGGTAACTTGTTTGCCACGTAGCAATAAAAAATATACTAAAAACCTTGATTATTCTGGTTAGTCACATTGTACTGCTATTATTTTGAATAAAACTGTATATATGTGTGTGTGTGCGTGCGTGCGTGCGTGTATAATATTTTAATCTCTCTGCCTTTAGTCTGATGTCAATGAACCTTAACCAGGTTCAATACCTGACATTGATTCGACTGGATGCTTTTACACACATACACTGTGCGACTATGCAAAGCAGTGCACAGTTCCAGAGAAACAATGGGCTGTCAAACACCAATCCATGACTGAACTTGTTGTTTGAAGTCTCAAACAACTTGCACTACAGTTCTGGAGCAGAAAAAGAAGCACTGTCAGCACGCATTGTTCCTGGTGGTGTGAGAGAGAAAAAAAGAGGCATATTAAGGGGTGTTATGATGAGAGATGGAGGGTTTGGGAACGGGCAGGCGGGTACAGTAGGAGGGGTTGAATTTGCAGTGTTTGAGGGCAGTTGTTGCTATAGAAATAAAAAGTAGTCTTACTGGGAGAACTTAAAATGAACATGCAGAAGATTAAAGGCAGGCAGTATATGGAGAGTGTGTGATGAATTTTACCCAGCACTGAGATTGTGACCGATTTTAGTGCTTCTGCTAGCATGCAGATTGTAGGGTTCTTTCTTTCCCTCACTCTTTACAAAGTCCAAAATACAAAAGCACTTTTTTCTGCCATTTCATTCTGCCAGAATCATGCAGTCCATTTCCTTTTTTCCCCTCACTTTCTGTTTGACCTAAAACCTTTCTTTTTCTGATCCCTTCTTGGATCCCATTTACCCCCCTTTAGCCCGCTATGCCAACCCCATTTCCTCTCCATTTCCCTGAAGACAGGAAGCACGAGTCATTTCCACATTGCAAATGGAGCACTGTGTTCAGTGCACAAAATGTAAAACATCAAAACAACCAAGTATTTGATTTGATAGTTCAATCTATAACTAGTTAATCTCTAATATATTTTTCTTTGTTTAGTGTAGTTTTAGTGTTGCCACGAATAGAGAAATGCACTTTGTTTTTATGAGAGAACTGTTCATTTTAAAACCTTTCTGCAGGCCAGTAGGCCTGTACATTATTATTAAATATACACATGAGTGGGATCAATTTTTAGTTTGAATTTTATTTTATACTGTGCATTGTTGCAATGTGCTTAATAAATATTTACATCATTTATAATTATGTATTCTTAAGTTTTTTTTTTTTTAAATAAGTTATGTAATTGTAATTATCTTTGAAACTTTAATATTAATTTATGCAATTGCAATGTCTTAATTTTAGTAAACTTAGTACACGGTCATAGCAATAAATGCAATGGTACTAATAATTGGCATAATTTCTTTCGGTGTTTCGGTTTCGATTTCGGCCTTGGTTTTCTCTTTTTCGGTTTTCGGTTTCGGCCAAGAATTTTCATTTCGGTGCATCCCTAGCCTGTTTGTAATGCATCAACTTGCAATGAATACCAGCCAGTGTGCTGGAACTATCCATTTTCTCCATTGCACATTTTATGGTATTTGTTTTATTTTTATTTACTAAGTGAAATAAATGTGCAATATGCTGTCAACATCAGTCTCTAAATCTATTATTTTTGTATGTTAGATATGTCAAAATCTGTGTAAATAATAGAAAGGTCGCTGATTAACACTTGCAATTCTGTGTCGTGATGGTTTTAAAAAATATTCTGAAGGTAGTAAAAAAGGTATTAAAAAGTAGTAAATTTAACTTAAGGATTGCTGTATATACCCTGTATTTATTTAAACCGCTTCGTATGGTCCCACTGCAACAGCTTATTTTGAAAATATTCCCAGAAAGAGATGGTCCTCTAGGAATGGGCATGTGCTTCAGAGCACCTCAACCTTGTGGCAGCTGTTTGATCTGTTTGGCAGGCCGTGGGGTGGATGCCTCTCAGGAATGTGTGAAAGAAATAACAAGGCAAAAGCTAGTCTAAAAATCAAATTTCAAGCATCCTCACCATGTTCATGTGCACCTGTCCTCTCCGCTCGTCTGACATAAGCCACTCAGTGTCGGTCCCCTGTCAACCAGACCTCATGCTTGTGTTTCCGCCACTGAAGGTTGTCTGGGGTTCTGTGTACTGTTTGCACCATGTTCTGACCCGACCCTTTGGGTGGCGTCACCAGAGTAATCACATGTGGGCCATAACCTTGTTGCTCGTTGACGTCACTGGAGCCCGCTGCCGTCTGAAAGACAGAAATCACTCAGCCGGAGCGATGCAGACAGATGGCAGGCACATCCACAAATGATAGGATTACACCGGACATATTAGAATTTGCAGGTATTAAAATCCTCTTGAAAAAGCAATTTCAATAAAGCAGAATCTGTGTTTGGATTTAAACTGATGTGTGTTTTAGACATGTTAGACTGTGTGAGTCTTTCACAAAATAAACACAGTTTAAGGATTATTTTAAGTATGACCATGATTCATGGTGTTTAGCAGTCTTTACTTGGTTTTAATGTGCAAAGTAATAAAGGGGATAAAAGTTAAATCTATTGCTTTTTTTGTTTTGGTTTTATTATTATTATTATTATTATTATTATTATTATTACTATTAATATTATTACTTTATTTGGGCCATTAAATTGTTTTAAATTGTCTTTTTATTTTTTTATCATATACAGTATGTGGTCATGAATGGCTTTTTTTTTTTTGTTTTTTTTTTTTAATACCGATTGCAAGAAAGAAAGAAAAACAGTCTTGCCATGCTCACTTTTTCTTCCTCTTCATTATTTTAATTTATTTTAAAGGCAAGTTGTTTTGTTACATGCTTTTGTTAATTTTTTACGTTTTTTTTTTTTTTACTTTTGAAAAAATGTTACTATAGTTTTATTTCAGTTAAAATTTTTATATTCCTTTTAGTAATTTTAGTACTTAAACCTTATTCCTTCAGTTGGCAACATTTCTATTTTTTTATCATTATAATTTTTTTCTTTCTTTTTTTTTTATTCATTTCAGTTCTTTCAATTTACCTTTTTTTATAGTTTTAGGTAAAAAATAATTACCCTCTGTTCAGTTATAAAAATAAGAATCTATTTTTGCCTTTTCGTGCTGTAGCTTCAGCGGTGCAGGAAGCACTGGTAAGAATAAATACAGCTTGTGGTCGTCTTCTCAACCAGTTGGAGGCCTGCGGGCAGCTCTGTCTATCTGCTCATCTCCAGCCTGGACTCCTCAGCTTAAGACACTTGTTTCCACTTCTTTTATCTTTTCTTTTTCAGTCAGTATGTTTGGTGTTGAGTGGCTGTCTTTGAAAGCAAAGAGAGTTACATGATTAGGGCACGCTTAAAGTTGGCCAGTAGTCAATAAACTGATCTAATTTGACTGGAGCCAGTTGGCTGGTGTTGGGAGTCTGTGCCGAGGCTGTAAACGACTTGAGTCCAAGGAGTGTGTGTGTGTGTGTCAGGAGTTATTTTTTTTCTCTCTTTCTCTTTTTGGTGCTGTCTGACGCTCTCCAGGGAGAACAGAAGGTCTGTTTCTGTTGAGCTGCTAACTGACACCCCTGGGGAGAGCAAGAACTGTGGTCTAAAAACTCTTTCTTGTGAGTTTTAGAATGAATGAGCTGGAGGTGGATTACTTAACACACAAATTACTGAGGATATTTCATCATTCTCCAATCATTGTTTCTCTGGGATCATCAGCACCGTCCTGTCACAGTGAAAAATGAGTTCTGAGCGTTTCTGCTTATCTTTGTTTCCTCTACACACCACACATCATTAGTAAATAATGCAGCTGCTTTTCTCCTTCTACTTAATAAATTAAGTGTTTTAAAGGTGCTGTATTTAAGTTTTTGACTCTACTAAAGCATAAAAAACCATAATATGTTTGCAGATATTTAAGAAACATGCCAAGTTAACATACTTGTTTAACATACTTTGAAAATGTGCTTTCCAAGCAGGAATGTTTTTCTCTGTTTTGGTTTGTGAAACCCATCCACTGCCAGTTTACCCAATTGTATTTCGGGACCCCGGGTTGTCAGTTGGCGGAAAACACAGCGTATTTCTTTTCATTAATGGTCATGTGCGCTCGTTCCTGTTTGTGACGTCTATCTGGCAACCTGCCTCTGTCAAGTCTGAGGAGGAGGGGCCGGGTGAAAAGACCCCTCTCCAATATTTTGAATTTGGACTGCAATGCTTATTTCAACCACTTGGTGTCAATCCTACACACAGCACTTTTAAGTAAACAAAAATACAAAAAAAAAAAATGTGAAATTGTAATAATTTAGTTTCAAGCTACTCTATTTCTTGTATTTTTCATTATAATGAGTCATGTACACAATTTTGCATTGCACTTTTTTTTAAAAATGTCTTTTTTTTTTGTTGAAATATACAAAGTGTGGAAAGATGCTTTCAGATGTTCTTACAAATGCTCACTATAATTCACAAAATGCTCAAACATTTTGTAAGCTTAAAACACATTGCACAGGTATGTCATTTTATATCTGTAATTTTATGCACCGTTAAATGTGGAACAGTTTGCATTTTTATTTTGCGTTGACAAAATGTGTAAATGTGCTTTTGCCTTTTTAATTACTTTGATTTAGTGGAATTGGATTGATCCGTATACTCATAGGATTGATATAGCCTTTGTGTCGGAAACGAGTCCCAGTCCACTTTTCCATGATTATTAAAAACTCCCATTTTAAATGGTTTTTGTACACAAACATTTCAAAGGAGTCAATCCGTGATTGAAAACCAGTTGCTTTGTCAGCATCAAGGGGCAACTATGCAGTTTCCTGAAGTGATTACTTTCTGTAATTTCTGTGGTTTTTTTTTTTTTTTACCTTTGCATTTAGGAAGTCAACCAAAATTCACAAAGGTAACCCCCTTCATCTGTCACTCTCTCTCCTCAGATGATGCAGTTTTCTTGGGATAATTACAAGCGCTATGCCTGGGGCTCCAATGAACTGCGTCCCGTCTCTAAACAAGGCCACTCCAGCAATTTGTTTGGTGAGTCTCTGTCTCGAGTGTGACTGTGAAACTATGATTCATGCACATACAGGTTGACATCTCAACAGTGAATTGCTAAGCAGTCAGAACTGTCAATCAGCGCTGCACAGGTGGTTAGGTGACCTCCATCAAAAAGGCTTTTGATTTCTCTCCGCTCTTTCTCACTTCACAAGCTCTGTCTGGGTCCATTTCTGCTTTCAAGAGGGCAAAAACAAAAGCATTTCTGTCTTCATCAGGCAGGGATAGCATGGTCACACTGCACAAATATAGTTTCATGATATCTTGATCCTCTTTGGTGCCTCTTTCGCACTAATGTGTTTTCCTTGTCTGTAAAGAAATGTTGTTTTGCTGCTTTTGCCCGTCACCCTCTTGACCTGTTTCTATTTTGAAGCTGAAAAGCGCAGGTTGTGAGTGGGCAGACCAGTCTGTGAATAATTCATGAAGGACTGTCCATCCATATTCCTGTGAGCTTTGTAATATGCATCAGTATCTCAGAGTATGCAGCAGCAACTCATTATCACACTCTTTATCTTTATGTTGTAATATGCGTGACTTAGCTCCTCCCAGAAATGACACTGTGCCTTCCAAAAAATTGGGAACTATCAGCATGCATTTTCACTTACAGTTATCATTCTAGAACAACAATGATGATTTTTACAAATAATAATGACACAAACTTTTCACAGTCAGACATGCCTGTACTGATTAAACTTGGCCCAGGTGTGTGTGTGTGTGTGTGTGTGTGTGTGTGTCTGATAGTAGTTTGTGTCCGAACACATTTGTAGCTTCATTGATTGATTAACAATTAAGTTTAGTGCACAACAGACCAATTAAAACAGTTTAGAAATAATTAATCTGATAGCATTAGTGTTTTATTTTTTATTATTTTTAGAGTTATTGTCAAGTTATAAAAACTAATGCTTAAATGTGGTCCAAACCTTAGTTTGAAACATAGACTTTTAAAAACTTTTGTGAAATCCATTTACAGGTGAAAATTAATGATGCACTCTAAGTGCACTATAAGTCACACCTGAGTATAAGTCGCATCAGTCCAAAAATACGTCATGACGAGGAAAAAAAACATATATAAGTCTCACTGGACTATAAGTCGCATTTATTTAGAACCAAGAACCAAGAGAAAACATTACCGTCTATAGGCCGCGAGAGGACGGTAATGCTTTCTCTTGGTTCATTTCTCTCGGTTCAAGTCAAATTAATTTTGATAAATAAGTCGCACCTGACTATAAGTCGCAGGACCAGCCAAACTATGAAAAAAAAAGTGCGACTTATAGTCCGGAAAATACGGTAGTAAGCAATTATGAAAATCGACTGTTTTACATACAACATCGGAATATAAACATTTACATTTAAACAAACATTTATTAGTCATTTAGATTTTTATTTTATTTTATTTCAAACATATTTTAAAATGATAATTTTCAGTTACAGACCGAATTTTGGTGCATCACTATAAACAAATAAAAAAATGAATCTGATCAAATGAGGGACTGACTTTGACTGAAAACTTTTTTTGATCATACTGATCATTTCCAACCCTATATCCTCTTAATGAATTGAGCTCTCTGAATCTTGTTAGTCACACATCTTGCTGTTTTTGCGAGTCGAGATCGTGTTATGAAAAATTCATCAGACGTGCTGCTGTTGTTTTGTAAACTCCACATAGTCATTTGGTGCTCAGCTGGAGGGCAGGCCGGGGATTTACAGCGCACATTTGATTAACCTCCATAATTTTGCTTTGGACGTGCCAGTAGAATATACGGTCTTAATTTATTTGGTTCACACACTATCAGAATAACAATATGGCAAGAATTAAATTACACTCTTTCTTATGCACTCAGATGTGCATGTGTGTTTCCAGGCACATTTGAGTGCTCGTAAATTTCTCAAATAGTAAGGTTGGCCCCATGGCGCGGACGGCCACATCAGAGACCACGGAACACACATTTTGTCTTGCAGGGTTTGCCATTATTAATTTAGAGGTTGGGTTAATGCTACGTTGGATGTGAATAAAAGATGATCTGGAATACGCTGGTCAGGGTTTCTATACCTGACCTGACCAGGCAGCTGGAATCGACTGTTTTGTGCTGCTTCAGATTTTGTTCCTAAGTGAGATGTGAGCTGCTGAGACCGGCCGGATGGATCACACACTCCGATACATAGTGCAAAGCCTTTACTGGAAGACGGGCTCACAAAATCAGACACTTTACAACCCCCAGGACTTTAGCTCGCAGAGAAAAATCAGGCTGCGGTCATGCCATATGGAAGTGCTTAGTCAAGACATTATGCCTGCTTCTGTGTCACGTTGTGTGTCATGTGCACACACACACACACACACACACACACCAAGTGTGCAAAGATCTTTCCCTCTAGCATTTAACCTCACTTGCATTAAGTGCATTAATTCTTGTGCAGTATATGGCAAATTCCTGATGAATTGCATTTAACCAACCGTGAAAAATCATTAAGGCCTCAGAATCTGTGGATTAGTGTGATTTTGAATATTTCACACACACTGAGCTTGTTTAAGGCCATTAAATCTACATTACCTAGGATAGAAGCAATGAGAATGCAGTAAAAGAGAACGGGTGTTTATCATTTTATAATTTGATAGATTAAACTGATTGACAGTTGATTAGCAAATATTTGGTGTTCCTGGTACTAAAACAGCCATGTGAAATATGGAATTTAAGGAAAGACTGGGATGTGTGAGTGTGGACAGTTTTGTGAAAAATTGAAAGTTAAGTAAAAGCACCATTCTTTCTATATTTGGTTTAACTTAAATGTACCAGATGTAATTTATGTAAATTAAGTAGTTCTTGAAAATAATTTAAATTGATTTGACACACTTATCAAGTTTATTCATTTAAAGATGATTTTCATTATCAGCTTCAGATTGTTCTCCATATTGTACAGCCCTCATGATTGGTTATGTTCTCAGGGTCTATATGGGCTATACTCACATCCTTTATTTTGCATGATTTACAGTTCAGCATTTGATTGGTTTAAATTGAAATGGATATTATTAAATTGGCAGCACTGTTTCAGAACTTTATTTTCCTTCTAATGATGAAATGAATAGTTTTTGGTGGATTATTTAATTGCTAGATTTTACTTTCCATGGCTCACATAGTCTATCATGGTGCTATCAACGCCGAGGTCATGGGTTCGATTCCCAGAGAAAACAAGAACTGAAATAACAAATAAAATGTGTACCTTCAAAGCAATATATTTCACATTTTATTAAAAGTATCTGAAAAATAAATCTAAATAAAAAATAAGTAGGATAAATCAATGCTGCAGATGAAAAATTCCACTGTGTAACCTAATGCAACAGTTATCCTCCAATTTGACTGGATGAACTAGGGCTGGGCAGTATGGCCAAAAAAAAAATATTATATTATAAAAAATTTCATAGCATGATAAATTTCAAAACTTTATTTCTTTAAAAGTTTAAAGTAAGTTTTTAGCTCCAAATTGAAAATTGTAGAAAACAAACCATTAATTGTGGTATTATTTTTTATCGTCAGAACATGACACTTTTAATCGTTTACACTTTTACAGTCATTAAAAAAAAAAAAAAAAATGTGTGTATATATATATATATATATATATATATATATATATATATATATATATATATATATATATATATATATATATATATATATATATATATATATATATATATATATATATATAGAAAAATTAATTTCTTAGTTTCTGCATTGATAGTGTTTCAAGCCATGAAACAGGTTCGACATTGCGTATCTTCAGAACAGTTTGCAATGCAGGCTGCAATATTAATAATACATTTTTTTGTCTCTTAGAAATGCACATTTGACAGTAGCTTGAGTTAGGATACAGATGCAAATTTGTTCATCATCAAAAACCGTAACATCTGTAAAAATGGTAACAACTTTATATAGTGAAATTAAATGTATTTAAACATTGGTCTTCCATAGTAGCATATATTTAGATCATGCTAACCACAGTTAAAACCTCAATACCATGGTAAAAATGAATCTATATGGGTTCTAGGTATTTGTATGAAAAACAGTAGTCTAAATAATTTTATATAAATACACAAATGCCATAGCTTAAACACAAAAAATACTGTAATTATATTCCATTACTCCTTTATTACATTTAATGCATGTCTACATTAATAATATAATGAAATCTGATGCGAGTATCCCAGATTTCTGCCACAATACAATGGTGCAGTTAGTGTTACTAGAGTAAATCCATTGTAAAAGACCAAAGTATAACACATCCTCTAATTTTGATTAGCTGAGCTTTTGCATAACAAAATCTTTTCTTTTCTTAACTCAACTTTCCAGACCAGAGCATTTGATCGATGCGGAGTACAAGCATAATCATAGCCCCGTGTTCTGTATTCCAGTACTGCTTATGAAATCTGTTCTGAGAGAACGTTTGAAAAGTTGACCTCTATATAGATTTCGTTGTCTTCATATTTCACATTTTCTGATTCAGTCCTACGGAATATTGGCCATTCTGTTCCATGTGCCAATCATCTCGGCACAGAGAGGAGCAGATCCTCCAGACTGGATCTGTGTGTAAGAAACCAGCATGGACCGAGAAAAAGCCATCGCTAATGAAGCCGCTCAGGTACACTGTGAACTGTCTGCTGTTCCCGAATGTATGCGCTTGTCACTCAAGACCACGTCCTCTAATAGAACACACAGGGAAAAGGCCTTCTCTCATCCTGTCGGATCTTCCTCCACAATGTCCACCAGTCTGATTGTGATTTAGAAATAACCATTTCCCAACAGTGAATGAAGCCATTGTGAGATGGTCCTTGCCATGAACTGTGCAATTAAATAAAAACACATCCAACTTTTTAGGGTGCAGAATAAGTGCATAAGTGGTAGGAAGGAGGAAGAAAATGTCAGTCTTGCTCTAAGCCCTTGTGTGCTCATTTAGCACAGAGGCTGCTGAACCATGATGTTCTGTCAGTATACAGCCACACTCTTATTAATGGCCCAACAAAAGGCATATGCTTAGCTCTGTGTTTGGGGTCAGAAACTGAATAAAATGCTGGGATTTTGTTTCATTGAAAGATCCTCCAAATTTGAATTACAATGAGTCTTTGTTTGGCAGCAGGACTTCGTCTTGATTATTCTTTTTCATAACAGATTTCTTGTCAAACAAGCTTTTGATTTGTTGCAAAATATATTTTTTATAGATATTAGTTATTGAGAAATCAGTATATATATTTTTTAGTTAACAACTTTATAACACAATTAACCTTTTATAAAGTTCATTTTAAAGCTTTAAACATTCATTTAGAACTTTTTAATAAGGTAAATTAATGGTGATTTTTAAAACTTATAATGTATGTATAAATATAGATGTATTCTAAAAAATTTAGAGAAAATAAATGAATCCACATAAAAAGTTTCAGTACCAATTTAAGTCTCAGTAACTCCTTCAGGCAACCTTTTCCAGTCATATAAAATAAAAAAAAAATACTGTATTTCAGGCTGGCCCAGTTTATGCACATTAATTTTTAAGTAAATAAACAGACACTGGTGCTATAAAAAAGACAGCTGGCTCTTCTAAAAATGTAAGACCGGACTGCAGCTGCCATATTGCAAATGACTATTTCTCCCATTAATTTTTATACGAGTCAACTCACTCCTGCCCTTATAATGTCTCATATTTTAATGTGACCTTCATAAAACAAGAAAAAAGTTAGTCTGTTAGTTTTCATAACAATCTACCCCATAGACATGAAAGTTCTCATAGCTGAAGAACCTCCCATCTGTTTGAAGAGGGTGATTTCAAGTTAATGATCGCAGTGTTTGCTTGTGTCTTTTTCTTCTGCCAGTTGGCTGCCGGCTGGCAAACACAAATTGGAGCATCTTTGGTACTAACTGGTTTGATGCTTTTAGGATTCAGCAGACATATGGGTTGAACTGGTGTTTGCTCATTCAGCCTTGAATAAGGCCAACGGATTCCTACAGACAGAGTTTTCCAACAACCACTTGGCCAGAAGTAGGGATGCACCGAAATGAAAATTCTTGGCCGATACCGAAAACCGAAAAAGAGAAAACCAAGGCCGAAAACCGAAACCGAAACACCGAAAGAAATTATGCCAATTATTAGTACCATTGCATTTATTGCTATGACCGTGTACTAGCTTTACTAAAATTAAGACATTGCAATTGCATAAATTAATATTAAAGTTTCAAAGATAATTACAATTTAATAACTTATTAAAAAAAAACATAAAAATACATAATTACAAATGATGCAAATATTTATTAAGCACATTGCAACAATGCACAGTATAAAATAAAATTCAAACTAAAAATGTATCCCACTCATGTGTATATTTAATAATAATGTACAGGCCTACTGGCCTGCAGAAAGGTTTTAAAATAAACAGTTCTCTCATAAAAACAAAGTGCATTTAGGTGAAGTGCATTTGAAATTGTTCTCTGTAGGACTAGAAAGTGCATCACTTCTCCAGTATAGGCAAGAGGGTTGTCTCTTCTGGGGATGGGGACTTCAGACAGTTAACCATCTAGCTGTTGTGTGTGTGTGTGTGTGTGTGTGTGTGTGTGTGTGTATATGTGTGTATATATATATATATATATATATATATATATATATATATATATATATATATAGTAGCCTAAGAACAAAATAGCCAACGTATTATTATTATTTGAGGTACTTTCTTGCAGAATTTCACTTAACATATCAGACAACGAGGGTGCATGCCACTCATCTGGTGCAGAGACGAGTCTTTTCTGCGCTTGCCGCTTCTCCGTCTCCACGCGGGTTCTCCGCATCCAGCGCGGCCTGGATCATTTCTCGTGCGCGCTGCCTTATTTCCGCATCCAAGTAATGTTTTTATAACGCGGATCAAGCACATTCGCGATGAAGTGCAGAGGATCCGACAAGATCTCAGTGAGACGTGTGCTAACAGACTCTATAAGACTGTGTACTTTTCTTTGTTTTTACTTCGTGGTCCGTCTTAATCTCTTTGTTAGGAGACGCTTTAGTGCTGCGAATAAAGGAATAAGAAGAGAATGTTCTCACTGGTGTTAAGTGAATGTCGCGTGGAGCTCGTGGTCTGCGCTATGCAGGTGCACGTGCAGGTCGCGGTTTCTGTTTGCGTCATCACAACATTTCGGCCGTGTTGTTTCGGTGATAAAAGTCTATCGGCCGAAAACCGAAAAAGCCATTTTCGGCCGAAAATTTTCGGTGGCCGAAATTTCGGTGCATCCCTAGCCAGAAGTATGGCCTGGTTTTGATGGACATTAGCTTATGTGCATTTGTGTTTGTTGCGTGAAGCCCGTCGTCCAGCGTCACAGCAGGCTTTAGGAGTTCCCGCTGCTTGGAGATGTGCTTACAAACAGCTCCTTGCTGAGCAAGACGAGCCTTCATGTTTCAGCTGTAATCACCAGCCTAATCTTATTTCTGAAGTGATGTATTTTGCTTTAGAAGCTCTGACTAGAGATTGTGTCAATCCTCGGGGTTCACTGATACTGTCTGTTTATATATTTTCCTCATTACAATGTGTGAGTAGAGGAGGTAATGTTTTACTGTTTGTATCCAGTAGTGGCAGTTCCCTGCTGCTGGATCTACAACCCTGCAGCAAAATGATTTATTATGATATTTTATTTTTTTAAGCTCCGTTGTGAGCTTGCAGTCTGAATCAAATATGCTGAGAACCATAGGACATTGTAAAATATAGGAGAGGGAACAGACACCACTTTCTGTTATGTAGTTCTCATTGGTTGCATGCACAAACAAATAAACCGCACAATCAGTGATGTCTGATTTATGAACAAATTGCTGGTTCTTTTTTTAAAATGACTATATAACCGAATGGAACGGTTCCGTTTGTTTCACGGTTTTAGAGTGAAGAGTTTCGGTACAGTTTGGTATGTGCTTTATGGAAAAACTATACTTAAAAACGAATATTCTATTTTAACTACAAGCAACAGCACAAATAAATACAGTAGAGTAAAGATACAAATAAAATAAACAGTGATTTTCAGTCTTTTTTTAAGGAGGTCTAGCATTAGTTTTTAAGTACAGAAATTGATAAATCAAGAGCAGTGCGGATTTTTTTTGTTTTTATTTTTTTGTTGTTGCTGCTCTTCGATTTAATATAAAGACTATCACTTTAAGGGAATAGGATACTTACCAAGACGGGCGTTTTGATATTTTTGTATGGATTTGTCCATTTAAACACAATACTTCAGAGAGAGCTTAATATTTGCGCATGTTCTGTGGCATTACATGGTCTTACTGCGCGCGTGAGCTTGCATCATTTGGCACTTAAATGTTTAAACTGGCAAAGCTTAAATGAGTTTAAACACAGATATCACTGTGATGACGGAATAAATGACTGCTCTTCCACGGCATTCGCATTGAACAAGAGTGCATGGTTTGTCAAGGTTTTTTATTATAATTTAGTTTTTCTTCATCGCTGTTATTGTAATGTCTGGGAAGCCAGAATGCACATCCATTAACAGAAACCTGTATTAGCTGAACCCTGTTAGTTTTAAGTGTTATTTATAGCAAACCATATTACAGATGCTTAGTAAGGTTTAAGTTGAACTGTGCTCCCAGCGTGCCGAACCGTGTGTGGAGTACCGAACGGTTCAATTTTATTTTATTTTTTCAGTGAACCATCCCATCCCAAATATAATAGATTTTAAAATTAAATAAAATATTTTAAAATAAAATTCAAAATACCTTTTGTTTCACAGAAAATAATTTAAGTGATATAGAAGAATTGTCATTTTTGTATTTGTCACTTGAATTGTCACTTGAAGTATTCAAGTAAGCATTCAGAAAAAAAAAAATTATCAAATGTAAATTGAAACTGCTTAAATGATCAGTATTAGCTTGACTGCATGATTATTAGATATATTTAAATACTAATTGAAGTTTGACCGAGAAGTATGCATGTTATACTTTGTGTCCCATGTTTGATTATGTGTAGACATGCGCCATGGGGGCAAAAGCTAATTTCTCCTAAAAATAAATAAATAAATTCCTGCCAGATAATGTTTTTTGAGTAGCTGTCCAGTATCTGTCAGCCCAGAATAAACATGCAGGAATGCACCACCTTGCAGATGTTGCCAATGTCAATTCTCTGCCAAATAGCTCTGGAGGTCAACCTTCATTTGGATAATACCGTTTCCAGGAGGTGCACTCGTGGTAATAGCTTTGTTTCAGATCCCAAATGAGCAGCCATCTGTTATACAGGCCTTGCTGAGATGAGCTCCAGCACGAGATGTTACAGTCAAACATTAGTGCTCGTTCCTTGTTTTTGTTTTTTTGCCCCTGCTTAAGAAATAACCAGTTGTTGGTTTCATTGATTAATCCATAACATGCACTGGGAGGGAAGATGGTTCAGTAGTTGATTGTACTTTCGACGTCTGATGGTTATCGTCTTCGACCCACAACCTTCTCAAGGGGTACAACGGTGATAAGATCAGGTCTTTGTATTAAAAGGCAAGCAAGCTGGTGTCCCATTACTTCTAACCTGAGGTCACTACATGCTCCCATCAGATTCAGCAAAGGTTCATGTCTGTGAATAGCTTTATCAGGTCATTAAGTGCTGGTTTGTAATTTAACCAGTGTAATTGGAATTGATAAGATCTGTTTATAGTGTCTGAGAGTCCCTTAAACCTCTGGACATTATCCCTGTGGATAAGATTGTATAGGCCTGATTTGGGTCGACATTCAGAGGGTAAAACCAGTCATGTTGGGGGAAAGCTGTTGAGATGTGAATGTTTAACCCAGGGCTGTGTCAGAAAACGTTGTAGCGAAATGATTTATGACCTCCTCACACTTCTTCACTGGGGTTTGAGTCCTCAAGGGCCTGTGTAAAGACACAGCAGTGCACAAATATGCTGTCCTTTCACCTGCAGTGCAGTCTCTTCTGTAAAGGAGATTTTGATTTGCATCGTCTCTGCAAAGAACACCTGTATTTGCGTAATGTTTGCATCTGCTTTTTTGTATATTTGGTATTATGTTTAAATATGAATGTTTTTTGGCTTCAGCAGAATGTGAGCTGTTTGTTTAAATACACAAACACAGGTAAATAAAATGCATATAAACTAAACATTTAAAATTAAATATTTATATCCTGCTTTATCTTAGGTGTCTTTAATTACTATGTACTTAATAATAACATAATAAATGGGTCCCACTTTATATTAAGTGGCCTTAACTACTATGTACTTAATGCAATGTACTTGTTGTGTTCATATTGTAGTGCAAAACAGGTAGCACTTTATTTTACAGTCCTGTTCCTCATGTACATATTATGTACTTATTATAGTAATTACAATAACTATGTAATAACTAGGTACTAACTCTAAACCTAACCCTACCCCATGTAGTTACCTTGTGTTACCAGAACTTTCTTAGATAAATACACTGTAAGTTCACGTACTTTAAAATAAAGTGCAACCGCAAAACATTTTTGCTGCTATTGAGGTGGGAAATGGGTAAGGTTAGGGACGGGTTTGGTGGTATGGGTAGGTTTAAGGGTGTGTTAAGGTGCAAGGGATGGGTCAACTGTGTAATTATAAATTTAATTAAAGAAATTTATTACAAATGTAATTACATATTTTTCAAATATAAGTATAATGTAAAAAACATGCATGTAAACAATAAGTGCATAGTACCAAATTATTAATTAAAATGTATGTACATAGTAATTAAGGCCACTTAATATAAAGTGGGACCAATAAATGATTAGATACAATGCAGAGCCTGACCGATATGGATTTTCTTTGGGGCCGATACTGATATCAATACATCGGCTGTTATTCTTTGTATATATTGTAGTTCAGTACCAGTCAAAGGTTTGGACACTTTCCCATTCATGTGTCCAGACATTTGACTGGTACTATATATAAAATACAGTATATACATAATCAGAATGTGTGTGTATATGTATGTGTATATATATGTATATATAATATATATATATATATATATATATATATATATATATATATATATATATATACATACACACACACACACACACAAACAATTTTTTTGCATTGATCACTCAAATGTGGTGATCAAACACTTATAATGACATGACAGAGATATGTAATGGAAGCAGGTAATTTAACAATTTAACCAACTTTATTATCCAAAATGAACTTCTGAACATTCAATCACGGATATGCGCTACTGTGTGAAGTGTGACATAATATACCTCTGTAAAGAATTACAATATAAATTCACGTCTTGCGCAATTTGAATGCCAATAAAGTAAAATAAAATGTGTATAGTAACATTTTTGTTTTCTTGATTTTTGTATTATTTTTATTTTATTTACTTGTGAATTTATATAAAAATTAGATCTGAATTTATTTACTCATGTTTATTATATAAAATACATGTATTATTGTATTAGATAATGTAATATTATTTTTAATTTATACATTTCTATATTTTTATATTACATTTGTTTTATATAAATACACAAAAAATAATGTTAATATGCTATTAATTTAAATTATTACCCCATGAAACTTGATTTATAGACTTTACCAACAATTTTCCTTTAAAAAAATTATTGTGAAGTTCTTGTGATATTTGTCAATAAAATGCTTTCACTTATGGCATTTACAAAGCCAGACGGCTAAGATCTTATGAAACCTGCACACACACACACCCTCATTTTCTGCCTTCAGACTGTTCACCTTTGCTACATGAATTTCCAAAGCTCATGTGTTTGTACCCCAGTATTGTAGTTTAGCATGACACGCTCTCATTTTTGTCTGTTTCCCTGGCTTTTATAAAGTGAAGCTTATAGTAACCAGTGATATTGGTTTAGGGAGCAGGGTTATAATGTAAAATAATGACTTTAGACCAAAGCAGTCTTGAAAATGCCACATCAGATCATAAAACTGGAACTTTTACGACGGGGCGATTTAACAGTATGGAGACTGTTCTTCCTAAAGAACACTGTGGCTGTAGGAAGCAGGAGGGAGGGCTCTTTGCTCATTTTTATGGTGTTTTGCTGGATTAGCACATCCCGTTTCCTTTTTTCCTGTTTCTCTTGTCACCTCGTCGTGGTCGTCCTCTTATTGTGGAAATGAAGGGGGCATGGGATGCTTGCATCTTCCAGATGTTTTAAACCCATATCTTGTATCTTCTTTTTTTCCTGACAGATTCTTGTAAAGGAGATTTGCGAAGTTGTTGTGTTTTTTTTTTTTTTTTTCAAAGCTTCTGGCTAGTTAACTCTCTCAGTAACTTTCTTCATGTCATACTCTCTTGGGGATTTGCCATAATTTCTTTGGCCTACTCAAAGCCAAAGGCAAGTGAAGGCTCTGTAGGAGGTGTTTATGATGTTGCATACAAATAGTGCACACAATAATTCTGTCATGTTGTGTTTTCATCATCACTAAACAAAGCCAGGGCCGTTAAATGAGTAACACAGCTGGTTGGCAGCTTTGCATTTCTAGAAGAGGGTTGCATGCAGTGCCAGACTTTAATTATTAAAGTACTAAAAGCAGTGTCGCCCAACCTGCTGCGTTCATAATCAGTACAAATGGAAAAACTGCTAGTGAACGTCTTTTGTGTTATTGAGGGGTTGCTCCATTTTACCATATGCAATTGTGTTCCTTCCTGAATTTGTTTCACAACATCACCACCTTAATTGGCTGCATTATTTTTTCTTTTTATCATGTTGTTGGAGAATCTTTCTGGGTAATGATTCCTAAAAGGGTTATGTGAATTAACCTGAAATAAGACAGATTGCCTCTGCATTTTGGGGACAAAATGAACCCTGCAGCTTTAAATTAAAAACCTTGCTGTCTGTCTTTTTTTTTTAATACTTAATAAAATGTTTTTAAATTATTGATCTAAAATAAATAATGAATAACAATTGAAAACAATTTAAATATATTTGAATAATAAAAATTATAATAATAGAAGAATTATAATAATAGAAGAATAGAATAATAATAGAAGTAGCAATAACATTTTTACATTTAACAAATTATTTTTCTTAGTAAAATAAAAAAATAAAGGTTCTTATTGCTGATAATAATAATAATAATAATAATAATAATAATAATAATTTTAATAATACGTATTTAAGAAATTGCAGTAGTTTTATTATACAGATGTATTATACTTGGCTTGTGTAAGATCTGTTCATCTTAACCTTGGCTTCCCTTTGAGGGTGTTAACTTGCTAGGTTTTCATTTGTTGTAGCCGTTGTTCGTTTGCTCTCTGCACAGGATTTTCCCTTAGGCAGGGCATTAGTGACCATATCTCAAAGGCTCGAAAGGTCTTTATCATAAAGCTGTTGGTTTATTTCAGCTCTGATCCTAGACGTATCCCCACAGGAAGTTTTCTCAAATGGTTTGTCGTCATATTTATCCACAGGTAGTCTCAAAGGAGCCACCATTGTGGATGCACTGGACACGCTCTACATTATGGAGATGTATGACGAATTCGAGGCTGCTACCGAGTGGGTGGACAAGAACCTAGACTTTAACATGGTAAGACTCAAGCCTTGTATGCTCATTTTTGGTTTTATCCCTGCAAATACTTCTTTTCTATAAATGTGACCCTGAATGATACAACAGAATCAGAATAATGACTTTTTGATGAAGCTTTGAGAACTCGTCTATGTTGTCTCCAGTGCTAAAGGAATCAGTCGACCTTAGCTCTTTTGGGGAGATTTTAACATCACTGCATGTTAAGCAAGTCTGTCAGAGTGAGTCTTTCCACATCTGAGCCAACAACAAAAAAAAAAAACATCTCAAGACTTGTCTCATTCTTTCTGCCATTTTTCAGACTCCCATTCCCTGAACTTTGTTTGTTAACTCCATGAAGTACAGTAAAGAGATTTTTATGTTCAGTAATGACCATGTTAACATTACTTAATGAGTGACATTATGAAGAATCATAGCTTTCAGAAGAAATGCAGTGTTTTCAAGTCTCTGCCTGTTATAGTGGTTTGTTCCAGTGCTGATTGTTTTGTGTTTCTGTTACAGTGTAATGCAAAAAGTGTCTGTTATTGATGGATGAGGCCGTTAAAAATTATTTAGACCCGATAACAAATCGTAGCTAGTGTGTGAGCAGACTTGAAGAAAGCAGAACTGTTAAACATTTCACATGCAAAAGAATTAGTGGAAGAAAAAAGGAGGACACAAAAAGGCAGTCAAGATATTTATAGTGTAAAAAAAAATATATATTTATTTCAAATGAATGCTGACCTTTGAAATTTATCCAAGAATCCTGAAAAATATCAAGCAGCACAATAGTTTTCAACATTTGATATTAAAGGTACCATGGCATGAACATTTCACTGGTATCTTCCCCTTTATGTCGTCATAAGGGGAAAGGTTACTTCCCCTTTCCCTGCTTTGGCCGCCCAAACATTTACATATAATTCAGTCCCAATATCAGCACAGGCATTACACACAGAGTTTAACGATATGGATTCGACAGCACCGCCACAAACAGTGAGTAACAGTGTTCATTAATGTTCACACAGACTTTTTCTAAATCGTTTAATACTGTTTATGCATCGCTGAATCAAGCCAGTGACTAAACGATCAACTTGACGTTGTTTCTCTTAGTAGCATGAAACGAATCTGTTATTTAAATTGTGATTGAACTACAGAGAGCGATCAAAGAATGCCTTTATATTGTTTGGAGCTGTCAATCGCGAGTATATCTGCACACTTGCCCAAACTGCCGTTATAATGAATGACGCTGTTATCTTGCACATCGAAGCTCTTACTGTATTCATGTCGAGACTGTGTTTACTGTTAGTTGTGGCGAAAGCATTTTGTGAGAGAAAACGCATTGCAATGACGAGATTACTGCATTCATGCGATAAACCGAATCTGTCTACTCAGTGCTCACCACTGCAGTGATTCATGTGATGGGAAAAGATCTAAACAATAATTATTTAATCAACACTTCCACGATCCGTTAATCTCGACAACTGTAATAGTAAAAAAAAAAAACGTAGTAAAAGTATTTTCAAAAGGGTAACAGATGTAATGCACATTTCGAATGCAAAGATGTCAGCCAATCACAACAGTTGTGGTTTACTCGGAGTCTCACAGCAGACACGCCCCTTCAAACAGAGCATTCAAGCCAGAGGGCTAAAATCAGGATATAAAAATGCCTTTTATTTCTAAATTTTAAATGTAAAAATCATACTAACAATATAAGTAAACCTCAGGAAACATTATTAAACCTTTAACATCATGGGACCTAAGAGATATTACTCTGCAGCAAATCAGCACATTAGAATGATTTCTAAAGCTCTTGTGCATAAAAATATAAAAATAGGAAAACTTATTTTAATTTGTAATATTTCACAATATTGCTATCTATAATGTAGTAGGGAAACTGAAGGACTTAGAGCAGCATTTGATTAATCGTGAAACATGTGAATAGCAAAAGGGAATCAATAGTGCATGCAGATCAGTCCAGAAATGACTAAACAAAGTTGGTGAATGAATTAAGACACAACATATGCAGAACAATGTAGACAAAAATAGCTCTTTGTTTGATGTTCGATCGGTTTTCTGCCTCTGTATCGTGAGGTGATTTCATTAGACATTCTGCAGGGGTTTACCGCTAGTTAAGCATCAGAAGTCCTTCAGTACATTCTGCACCTCAATTTAAGGCAAGAGAGAAGACTGTATCTGGGTCCGAACCTTTAATGAAGAGTGTTAAACAACTTTTAATTGAAAGGCTTTTCCTTCTACCCTCAAGCAATTCCAACAATGAAAGAGTCCACAAAAATCCCCTGTGAAACAGTTATTAATATTCAGCTGGGCTCTGGAATACTAAGCAACCCATTTCTGTTGCGCAAAAGCCTCTTGTCTTAGCAGAATAATTGTAGCCATTTGAAGTTTATTCACGTGGCTTCATTTGACTTCCACTATCATCCGATTATCTTTGAGCAGCTAAAAGTTGTTTAGCTGTGTAAGAAAAGGTTATCTGTAAATCACGCTGGTATTATCATCTAGAGCTCTGTTTCAAAGCAGTTCGAAGGTTTTCCCAAATCTCTTTGGCAACTCATTGATTATTTTTGGGAGATATGATTATTCTTAGTTTATCCTCAGTATTTTAGTTGTTCAGCGTTTTTGGTCTATTGTGTTATTTGTGTATCCTCATTAGCACATTTCCCTTGTTTTACAAGTTCTGATCAGATTGCTTTACAGAGAAATCTGACCCTGGAGCAGAACGGAGGAAGAGAGTCACTTCATTGTATCAACAGTCCTAATCTCTCATCTTTTATGCTGT
Source organism: Carassius gibelio (assembly GCF_023724105.1). Taxonomy (NCBI): domain Eukaryota; kingdom Metazoa; phylum Chordata; class Actinopteri; order Cypriniformes; family Cyprinidae; genus Carassius; species Carassius gibelio. The sequence continues at coordinate 23,269,958 of NC_068390.1, forward strand.
GGGATTCTTTTATTCCTGTAAAAGCCAGCATCATCGAAGGTCAGATTCACCCGCTGCTGTAAAAGACCCGTTATGTTGCAGTGACCACAAGTCCAAGCTGAACTCAAACCTGAGTGAGATAGCCTTTCAGACGGAGACACTATACCGCTGGTGGATCGAAAAACCTCATCAAAAGCATAAAAATAGAAATCCCTTCCCTTTTTATAAGTCTTAACAATCGGAGATGCGCCATTAGATACAGAACCCAAGCACAGTGTGCTTCATTGTGTCCATCTGTTTCCATTCTCTCATCTGAAGTTTGCATTAGAGAGGGACTGATAATTAATGTTACTTATTTATGACTTACATTTTAAATTTATCATTTTTTTATTATTAATGTATTTTTGAATTTAACCAGTATATGTAACCTAAAAAATATATATATTAGTAGTATTAATGTTTTTGTTGTTGTAATGCATTTTTATCATAGTCTTATTTATTTATTTATTTATTATACAGAAATCCATAATATATAATAATTTCTGTTTACCAGTTATCTGACCACAAAAATAATTTGAATCAGTATTCATCATGACCAAAGCAATTTTGGTTGACTATGTTGTATAGACACACATGTTGGTTGTCTGTTTCATACATATATCTATATATTTTGTCCAGCTGATTACTAACAATATCTCTAATGTTTTCAGCTACTTGTAAATCATGAGAAAATCCCCATTCTTACAGTGACATGGGGCCGTGCAGTCGCCTGTCAATGACATTAGTTACACTTTGTTACCGCCTTTACTGATGTAGAAACCACATGACAACAGTGTCGTGGACAAACGCAGAAGTAGCTTCACAACAAACTTCAACTAGAAAGAGATTCCATTCTCGCTTGTGTTTTACTCGACAGGTGAGTTGTTTTGATTCGTATCTTTACAGAAAACGTATGCTATTATAACAATCAACAAGATTAGTATTATGGGGCATACACACCAAACGTGAGCATTGCATATCTAGACCCGCGCGAGGACACGTCTGATTGCGTCTTTGCATTGACTTTGTATGAAATCTACTCACGCAAATCGTTGAACTCACGTTAAATCCATGATTTATCTTTCCGTCTGATTGATGGCCGTCAGCGGTTGGGTAGAAGATACCAGATCGCATCATTCTACGCTCCTCCTTAGCGTCATCAAACCACGCAATTGTTATTGTTTTGGTAGTGTGCCCTCTCGTGGCAGGTCCTACAACCTTTACCTTTAAGTTTAATTGTTTAATATGAATAAAAAGTGCTCATAAATGTCTGCTGTGGTAGTATTCTCAATAGAAGCGTGTTGAGGCTTGGACCCGGAAACAGTGCTTCTTAGTCACCACTTAACAACCGAAAAGTTTGCCAGCTCCTTAATAATTGCAGAGTTGCAGAGTCAGTGGAGGTTGTGCATCGCTGCTTTTGCCTCATCTATGCCTGATACTCATTGACTTTGTACTGTTCATGTGTGCAAGGAGATAATTTCACAAGATTCTTGTGCACTTGCCCCCTCAGATTTTTGAGCCAAGTGGATTTTGAATGCAGCTGGCATGATTACAACGTTCAGTGTGTCATATCATCAGCTGCTAAATTCAAATATGCGTTCACTGGCTGGTCGCTGAGCCAGAGACAAACGTGTTTTTACAGTTCTGCATTATAAACCAAATCTTATGAATCTGTAAGGTAGTGATTTTAATGCCCATTTTTGAGAGTGCTGTAACTAGAGTAGGCAGTCAGTGAAAAATGTTCTTTGCTCTCGCTGTTATGATTAGTAGCCTTACTTGCAATGTTTTATTCACATTAACTTTCAATGTTAAATTAACATTAATTATAAATGGCATGGCATCATGGCATGACACCCATATGTGTTAAGTAAACAGACAGGTTTTTTCATGCGCCGTTAGGTTACTTTGACCGTTGCCCACTATAGATCAACATAATCTATAACGTGAGAAGCAAGATATTTCATGAGAATTCAGTTAATGCATTTGGGAATGTTTTGAATAAAAAGGAAAAAATAATAAAACATAAGTGTTGTTGTGGCTGCTGTGTGTCACATGACAGCCAACTCCCCTTCCCCCAAAATTCAGGTCAATTCACGGCAAAATAATATTCTCAAGTCCCCCATTAACATGCACAGGAAAGCATTTGTCATGGTCTTTTTGTGCCAGTTTCCGACAGATTCCTATAACCCACAAAAGGGTTGAGTTATCATCTGGAAACATCTGGTGCCCTGTTGTCACTGTAACCATTTAAGCATTGGAGAGGAGGCTATCCATAACACCCCTAGCCATTTCAAGACATCAGCCATTTATCTTGCTCTGAACCGGATATTTACCAATGTGATGCAAAACATTTCTCTATTGTGCCACCTGTGCACTGTTACAAAATTGTTTTGATGGTGCATGATGCCTATGTTAAGCAGTAAGCATGTCATTATTGTTTGGTTGCTCAGAGACACAAATATTTCACCTCATAAACCATCAGACGACCATACAGATGTCTTGCTGTGGTCAGACTGTATAACGTCACATGGCAAAGGCTAAGACTTGCGGCTTCATGCCACAGGTTGCACAGTGCCAGATTGCAGTGTCTGAAATATTCATGCAATATTATATAAACCTTTCCAGCTATAACTGCTGCTCTAAGATACTTGGTTGAGTTTAGGTTGTCTTAACCTCCAGAATCTCATTGTTTTACTACTTTTAAATATTTTAAAACAGTAGTTCTCTTACTTTTTAGGATTGATTTAAATTTTTTAATCAAATTAACACTCTTAAAAAAAATCTTGAATTTTTTTTTTATCAAATATTTAAATTAAAAAATCTTGAGTTTATTTTTTTATTATATATTGATTTGAGTTTCAGTACTACCGTATGTTACCACTATTTGTTTCTTTTCAAATACATTGATCTTGCCATAGATGCTGTTTTGGCAATAAAAATGTAATCCATAAATCTATTCACAAATTTTGCATCTTAAATGTGTATTAAAATTGGAATGAAATATAAGTTAAACTTGTTACTGTATAATTTAATTAAAATCAGTAATTAAATTAACAGTTTGTGTGTGTGTGTGTGTGTGTGTGTGTGTGTGTGTGTGTGTATATGAATATATGTATGTGTGAAGATTAAAGTAATAAAATATTAATACTATAAATACGTTTTTATAATGTAAAATTCTGTGTGTCACCTGTCTAAGAGCACTGGTTTAAAACATGTATTTGAAATCGTGAAGTCAGATGTAACAGTGCTGAAAGTATTCTCTACTGCAGATAAATGTAAGATAAAAAGTATAACATCAAAAAGGTTTTCTGTTGAAATCTTGGTTATTTTTTTATTATTTAATTATTATTTGAAAGATGTCTCGGAAGCATCCTCTCTTTATAGCTCTTTATCCTGTGAGTGATGTTTTTGTTCATGTTACATGCACCGTAGGAAACCACCTTAACCCAGCAGTCATGATCCAGATCCGCAGAAAATATCCGCACTCCGATTTCACCCTCCCGTGGGATCTTGTTTGTATCTTTGCCCAATCCCAGCAGAGCTTTATCATCTCTTTTATATTGTTTTCTTTCTTTGTGTTTGGCGAGTGAGGGCAAAGTGTGTTTGTCGTCCGTATTCATTTTCCCCCCATATTTCTACAGTCTGCAGTTCAAGGTGAGCCAGTCACAGTGTTTTTATGAGCTTAAATATTCACCTCTTTTTGTTTTCCTGTGTTTTATTCCCTCAGAATGCCGAAATCTCCGTCTTTGAAGTGAACATCCGTTTTGTTGGAGGCCTGCTATCTGCCTATTATCTCTCAGGCAAAGAGGTATGTAAACCTGGAGTGTACAGATGTTTTTTTTTTTTTTTTTCGGTTTTTACCACACTGAATATGTGCTTATGGCCGAAGGATTTGATATGCAAGCTGGCTATAATTGACATGCTGCCTGAAGGAAGCTGGAAGCTTGTAGCTGGCATTTGTTCTCGGCTCCTACGCTTTTAAAGACACCGTTTCCTTGAATCTCTGTATGAAACGTGTTGGAAATCGGTGACATTTATAGTTGGCAGGACACAATAGACCTCTCAGGAGAGCCACAGGGGCCTCGGGTCTGTCTTCCCGGTGGTCCGACTGTTTGCCTGGACGTTGAGCCAAGTCAAACAAACACACACACACACACACACACACACACACCATCCCACTTAAAGCTCATTCTGTGATCCCGGCACATCCAGGAAGCTCTGTGCCCACTCTGCTAAATTGAAAGCTTTTTTGAAACCAAAAAGATGTTGGACTCTCAAGCGTGACCTGAAGCACACACACAAAGCCCATTTCAGAGCCTTCATTGAATCAAGCTAATGTAGAACTTTGCTCATATTTCCGATCTCCCCTCCTGTTAATTAGATTTTCCCAGCAGCATCTGGCAGGACGTAAAGGATCTGATTCAAATCAAAAGAGTGGCATTTTCCGCTGATGCTCAGGGCTTTCTCATTGTGTCCTGCAGCAAATGTGCTCTCAGTGATAGTGTAAGCTTTCATTTGTGCGGTTTGTCCGGAGAGGGAACGGATCACTGTGTGAGCTTCATCGGGACTGTACTCGTGTGGTTGTTGATGTAAGGCAGACCCTTCAGCAGAACAGGCATCTCACATCTCCACAGTGACTCTTCCTATCACTTATAAAAGTAATTATTCAGCAAAGATGCATTAAATTGATTAAACGTGACAGGAAAGACATGTATAAAGTTACAAAAGATTTCTGTTTTATATTGATGCTCTTCTTTTGAAACTTCTATTCACCAAATAATTCTGTGATGAATGTAGTTTCCACAAAAGTATTATGCAGCACAACAGTTTTCAACATTTATAATAAGTAATGATGCTTGAGCAGCAAATCAGCATTTTAGAATGATTTCTGAAGGATCATGTGACACTGAAGACCGGAGTAATGATACTGAAAATTCAGCTTTGCATCAAAGGATTAAATTACATTTTAGAATATATTCAAATAGAAAATAGTGATTTTAAATGGTAATAATATACTGTATTTAATACTATTATCTTACAATAATACTGTTTTACGGCATTTTTGTAAAAAAAAAAAATAATAATAAAAAATGCAGTCTTGGTAAGCATAAGACTCTTACCTACCATACAGTTTTGAATAGAAATAATATCTGCTTTGCTTTCTTGTCATTGCTCAGGTTTTACAAGAAAGTAATGCACTTTTTGGAATTGAGAAAAACAACAACTGGATATGTGTTTTTTCTCTTTTTTTTTTCTTTTTTTTTTGATTGGATTTTTCTGCCTTTCTAGTGCAATTATTTCTTGTAAATAGTAAAGTACTATACAGTAGAGGTGGATTTTTACAGTATTGTGCTTTTATCGAGGTATGAGTAATTTTATTTAACATTAACAGTATATATGTATCCCTGTTGCTCAGTGGTAGAGCATTGCGTTTGCAGTGCAAAAGGTTGTGGGTTCAAATCCCAGGGAACACACATACTGGAGAAAAAAAAATATATAGTCTGAATGGACTGTAACTTGCTTTGGATAAAAGCGTCTGCTAAATGCATAAATGTAAATAGATATATATAAGTATATATATAGTTATTTTTGCTTAAAACAAGTAGATCTGGAGTTCATGGAGTCCATATTGCTAAATAATTAAGTGAATGAATTATGTTTAGAAATCATTAAAAAAAATTCAAATAAATTTCTTAATTTAATAAAGTTCATTAAATTAGTCACTGTTTGGGCTTTTTGAAGCTTCATTCAAGATAATATTATTTATAACATATTAATAAGTCTCGAATAATGTTTTTCACTAATGCTCTCACAGAAAGCATTCATGCCTGTTGAACGCCACACAAACCCTACAGCACCATCTCTAAAGTTGACACATTATGCCATCTCATTAATGAGACGTGACCTCTTAATGTCATCCCCCACTGAGATTTCACATGATGGGTTACATAAGATTGGTGTGTGTCGAAACCAAACGCTGTCTGTTGAAGTAAGCAGTTGGTTGTCAAACATCGTTTCAGATAACAGTGGAGGTCTCCGCTATCTCCCTTGTTGAGAATACACTAACAGCAATATAAATCTTTGAACACTACATTACTGTGCTCTCAGCAAGACGCAAGCTTGTTTCATCACCGTGTATTGAACCGGTTGAATACAAAGTGGGCAGCACAGAGTCCAGGATTCAAGCACAGAGCTGATGAAAGTCCTTCAGTACAGTAATCTCAGACACTCTGGATAATGAGACGCCCTCCTGCCTACCTTTTGTAATAACGTGTGCCCTGAACTGAGAGATGTTGATTACAGGAGATAGCCTTCAGGTAGCCGCTCACATTGTTAAACCGCAGCAAGAGCTCTTATTAAATGTGTCTGGCTTTAAAATCTCACTGGGCTTTGGAAAATGTAATCTTTTGGAGACCAAAGCCATTATAGGATTCCTCTAACACCGCATGACTAAATCATGACTGAAGGATGATGGCTAATGCATCTGCATAAAGAAGACATCTTTAGGTTTTCTTAAGAGGCTTCAGATCAATATAGTCTACTTCTGCCAGGCAACACGGCCATTTCTCATTCCCGTTTTACATATATGCATGCATATATAACATAAAGGATCTGGATGGGTTGAGGTGGTGGACGTGTAAAGCAGTGTGATTTCTTCTCTAGCTGCTGACAGCTTCGGCGGCTTGGCTGGCACTCAAAGCAGGACCGGGTTCTTTGATGAATCTTTCATCGTCTTGAGAGACAGCCTTCATGCAAATACCGCAAACGCTCCAAAGCACGGGTAAAGCAAGCGGCCGCATTCATCAGAAGCTGATGTTGTTTGGTGTGATTTAGTCCTGCGCTGGGTTTACTCTCCTGAATGATGAGAGGATTAATTTCTGGCTGATTTATTCTTACATTATTTACGCGCGGACGGTTTTCCATCATTGAAGTGAGCAGCCTGGGACAGAGCCACCTGTCAGAGCACAGCACTTAACTCTTTAATGGATCACACATCGATTTTCATCTCTTTTTTTTTTTTTTTTTTTGGCTCTATAATTCATTTTACATAACCCTTGGCAAGTCCCATCTGTGGTGTAGATTTTTCTATACCTTGACCGAGATCAATGGCTGCACAAATACTTTATTTCCCTCCAGCTTTATTACAGCTCATGCGTTTTGTCATGGATGACATAAGAATGACTGCTCTTTTCCTTAGTGTCTGCATAATGTAATCCAGTTGTATTTTTATATTTGCTTATATTTTTGTAATTTTATATGTATATGAATATGTATATTTATTTTTAGAACATTTTAGATATATACATTTTTTTACATTTGTATATTGCATAGCAATATTGATGTACGTGTGTGTAGTGTGTTATTTTTGTGTGTTTTATATGAAAAGATTTATTAATATTATATTAAATTTTTTACATTTTTTTATTTGTGCATGTGCCAGGGTTATTCTATATTAATTTAATTACGTAATTTGTACATTCTTGCAGAGACGGTCGCAGTCTGAAGCCCTGACATGCGTAACGCACTGTTCTGAGGGATAGAAATGACACATGCGTAGGTGCTCTTATTGAGTGCGTTTACACTCAAACCATGTGACTAAGCCCTGCTACCTCATTTTAGTTGCCTAGCGAAATTCCAAACAATGGCAATCTGATAAAAGCCGCTCAAGCGACATAATTACATGAAGCTTTCACTCAAGATCCACTGTCAGGGCAGAGCAGGATAAATGATACCGTCATTGCTAATGATCATAACATCGGTTTCTTCTCAACTGCTGCTCAGACCTTCCTTGATTCTCTCAGTCTCTCTGCAGTCGTCTCCATATATTCTTTCAGGAGGGGATTTAGGGTGGGAAACACGGGTATTCCTCAGTGTTGAGTCTGGAAGACTCAGACGCATCACAGCTCATTAGAAATCCGTGGGCTGTTATTTTTCTAGAATTATTTAAAATGCATTTGACTTGTTTACAGTAGGCAAAGGAAATTAATCATCCTCACTCGGTCCACAGCCATTTGTTTTCAGTCAGGAGACATCTTTACTGTAAATACACACAACATTCTTTTGTCGTTCACTAAACGATACTGAAAACGTCGCATGCATCTTTAATGCCGGCATGCTGTGCTGAGTGACATGGCTATTGTGTACCATTCGCGTAATGCCATTTGTCCCGACTACAAAGAGCTCTCTGAGTTGATGCTGCATTTTCAATTGCACTAATTTGCCTATTTCTTGCTTTCATATTTACAGTTTTTTTTTTTACCTTGATTGAAGTTATATGGCGATTAACAATCGCCACGCCTGTTGCCAGCTGTGCTGAGTCGCCACAACAATTTGACTACAACGAGCAGAGAAATGAAACTTTAGAGAGCGTTGCATAAAGCAACGTTACTTAGCCGTAAACACATCATTTTCTCTTGCTCTGAGGTAAATGAGTTGTTTTTCCACTCGTTCCTGCAAATACCCCAGACGCTCGGCGCATCTACTATTAGCAAGAGATCTTCCCTTCTCTGATAGAGCATGACAAGCAATTTCCTCCATACAATATGGGGCCTTACAACACAGGGCCTCATGTTTGCTTACAAAACATCAACTTTACTTTATTTCCAGCTTCCAGCTGGGACCAGTCAGGCGTAAACTGCGACACAGTTAGCCAGTGTATATTTTAGATCAGGAATAAGTCTTCAGATGGTTGCACGTGGCCCTAAAATGCCTCTCGCATTAAGCTCAGAAATGCGAGCGCAGGTGATAAGTGGTGATAAGTGCAGGTATTCAGGTCTGTGATCTCGATCCATCTCTCTACTGGCCACTTTTGACAGGATGCATTAGATGTAGAAGTGCAAAAAGCTCCAGCTGTCACTTATCTCTCGGTTTCAGCACTTCCGTCTCAACCATAACTCCACTAGATCTCACATCGCCCCTTCATTCATCGCTTTGCTGTTTAGAACATCCAGATGGAATAAGATATATTTTAAAGCAAAATCCACTAGTCTTAAATATTCTTCGTACTTTCTTGAAGCCATACTTGCACCCAGACTTGATTGACATGGAGGATAAACGGTGGATTGTGTTGTAAGTGTTGTGTTAAGATTCACAAGCCTGTTTGTCCAGTCGTGTGTATTCAGGGATGGCTCTTATACTTTTTTGACCTGCATTCTCCAGAATGGCAAGAATTAGCTCAGGTGGAGGTCAATTTACAAATGTCGTGTTTTTCTCATGACTCATGCTGACTAGTTCAAACAGACTTGCAAACAAAAGAAATTCCTAACAAACATATATTACACCACATTACATTTATATTGTTATATTATATCAGATTAGATATTGTGACTAGATATTATGATATTACATTGACGTAATAATTATTCATCTAATAATTTGTATTGATGTAATTATTTTGTTTTATACATTGTGACTTTCATTTAGATTTGATTTTATTATTTATTATTCTGTTAACTAACTTATTATATGTATTATACTCTATGATATCACATTGAAAAGTATTGATGTAAACCTTTTATTTTATGCATAATGATTTTCAGGATTTCACATTGACAGTCACAACACTTGATTTATTTTTATTTTCTATTTAGATTTTATTGATTCATTTTATTCAAAAATAAACAATTTATATTATATCAGATTAGATGTTGTTAGATTATATATTAGATATTATCTAACTGACTATTTTAAAATGATTTGTATTACATGAATATAATAAAAACAATAATAATATAAAACAATTATATATATAATATATAAAAATTAAAAAAAAAAAATTTTGATGAATTATTTTGTGTATCTATGCAAGAACCTGAAATATTGATGTAATTTAGTTTTTTTTAATCACATCAATGAGAATTTCAGACAGGCTGGTAAAATAGTGCTTTCGTAAATCCCTCTTGACTTAAACTGACCCGACTCTTTCCACAACTTCATAATAGATCTTACACATTCCTGTCTGTCCGTCAGAGCTTCTGCTGGTGTGTCAGTACTGCTTATATCTTCAGCTCTGCACTCCCTGCATCTTCATATCCCGTCACGTGGCACCAGCGCGTGCATGTTGATTTCTAATTGTGGCAGAAGAGTGTGAATTGTTAAGGAGAGCGGAGCACCACTTGAGGTTTAATCAGGTAATAACCAGGTACGTCAGAGTGTTTCACCCACATAATGGCCTGTTTGTGTTGTTAATGTTGTGCGCTTGGACTGGTTGAGCAGTTAATCAGTCTTCTAGCAGATACCGATGTTCTTTGGCAGACTCAGCCAATTACATGAATTTTTTGTACATTTGCACGGATGACTCACTGCTCCCCCTCTCTCATGGCCTTCTGGTCCCCAGCGGACCAGCTTTTCCTACTATTAAGAGCAAGGCCAATTTATCTCCCATCCCTTGAGTCCCTTCCTTCAAATTCAACTCTGTGTTTTCACATTTCAGAAATGTAAAACGGCAGCCATACATAAAGAATATGATGTTTCTTTCAACATACAGAGTGCTGTGAAAACGTATTAGACAAAAATGGTCTATTTTTTATGAATTATACAGTTCAGAACAGGCCTGGCTTAGAGAGAAGAAAGAACAGGCAGAGGTCTCGGGAGGAAGCTTGTGTTTCTATCTGTCTCTGGTAAACTTGCAGGGCTATCAGCACTGAGAGACGTGCTGCAAAACACAAGATGAAGAGATCCTTCACTGGCCTCCCTGGACTTCATCAGATTGCAGTCTCATCAGGTTTCCATAGGCTACAGTATGTAAGCCATGGGAATTTCTAATTAGGTTTCCTGTCAATGTTAAATGGTACTGATTTAAAAAAGTTTTTTTTTTTTTCCAGAATTTTTACTGGCTGGTTTTATATCAAAACTATTCAGATTGATTTGTTATGCCATTGGTGTAATTTTTCATTCACAGACTTCAGAAACAACAAATCACAGCTGTTTCAAGAGAATTCAGTACATATATTATGATTAAATGATGTTTACAAATGTGCCAAATGCATTACCTTTCAAAAGTTTGAGTTCAGGAAGTTTTTTTTTTTTTTTTTTTTTTTTTTTTTTTCTTTATTGGAAGGAAAGATACTTTTATTCAGCCAGAATGCATTAAATTGATAAAAAGTGACAGTAAAGACATTTAAAATGTTACAAAAGCACAAATATAATAATAATAAAATTAATGTGTACCAAATCATCACATTATCAATATTGATTCTTAAATTTCAAAATCCGTCTTTTAGTCTATGCTGTTTCAGTTATTCACATTCACTAGACATTTGTATGGTGCGCTTCCCAGTCAGCTTTGTGTTTTTGTTTCTTTTTTCTTTTGATAAGAAACAAAGTCTCATCTTTCTAATTCATTATGGCGTTTATTTCATGCACGTCATTCAGTGTCCACAGCTTGCTTGTTTGTTAGAGAGATTAATTCTAGAGAAGAGTTTTTGCTAAATATATGCACTATATGTCTTGATCCATCAAGACGGCACTGCAAATGGCAGCCACTGCGCTGAGCTCCAAAATTAGCTGGCTGGTTTTGTTTATTTGTTCTGTGTTTAGTCATTCTTCTATAAGTTTTACCTGTCATTTAGCTGTGATAGATTTATTTTATCCCAAAGTATTTTAAAATACAATTCAATTTCAGCTATTAAAGTAATATTTCACAATGTTAATGTTTTACGCTATTTTTAGGTGAGCTTTAAAGATTCTCAAAAAACCATCTCACAAGCATAGGCTGGGAGTCAAAGTTCTGTGTTTAAAGAACCTTCCGAAACTAAAATCTCAATTTAGACAAGACCTGTTGTTCTTATGTTCAGATCACAACCATACAATTCAGGGCTGATTAGGCAGTTAATGTAAAATGGGCTAAATGTAAGCTTGCCCCAGGGAAAAGCTCTTCATATTACCCAGTAATCACTGGAAAACTTTATTGACTGATACTAGAGAGAGAAAACGCTACAGCTCTCTAAATAACTACGAGAAACATTATGAACACTGCGTGTGTCAGAGCATTAAAACCAAAAATCCATTATCTTGACAAATGGAGCTAGTTTCGGCGAGGGGAAATGAAGGCCTGCTTCATCTGCATGCTTTAATTATTCCAAGTGGTTTATATGAAATAACAGTCCTTCATTTACCCTTTCCACAAATTGCTTGTCCGTCAAGTCGTTTGACCTCTAAGTCTTTGTGTTGATAAGGGCAAAATTTGCATTGGCAAATCTGTTCTTACATCTGGCCCTTCAGTTTTGTACGAGAAACGGCCCGGCTTAGACTAGTAAATGAGTCATTCCTATTGGGTCGAACCTTTGTTGATTTAGTTATAGCTTATATTTTTAATTTTCTCTAGTTTTCTTCATGTAACATTATTATCGTGTTTCAGCTCTACCAGCGGCAGCTTTAGGGGTTTAAGGTCAGGCCCAGCTGCTGAGACAGACCATTGGAGGAACTAGACTCATTTCAGCCCTCACAACAGAGCTGGACGGAGCTCAAACGAGCTTCACTAATCTGCAATTTCACACTATATCGCCAACGACATAAATGCAATCAGAAATAATTGGCCACTTGCCGCTTTTGAATTCCTTTCCACCATGTTGATGTTTTCGAGCTTGGGTTTTTTTTTAGGACGTTTTGGACAGCGCATAAATTCTGATTGCTCCCCGACTCTTCCAACCTGTTGCCGTCCCGGGTTGCTTGCAAATGTGCAGTTCTGGCACTGGCCGCAGAGGAAGTTGCAAGGTTGAAGAGTTTTTCATACAGATCATTTGGCCCGACTCTCCTCACTCAGCAGGTGTCTGATTGGACATGAGCCGGCGCTCATTGAGGCGGAGAAGTGAATTGTTTGCAGTTGGCCAAATCTCTAATTTGAACATGCCGAATCTGGTCCTCGCGCTTCATAGGTTTTTTTTGGGGTTGTTTTGGCCTCTTATTGGATTTTATACATGGTGCACTGCTTAGATTTGCCCCCTCAGTCTTGGCACTGGTGTCAGTTTTGGTTTTGGTGAAGATGACTGAAATGTATTCCCAGCACCTCCTTCACAGACATGATCAACAATGCAAGTCTGTGTCTGACCATTACGGTCTTGCCTCGCCGTGTCAACTTTTCATCTCTTAATAACAAAACATTTAATTAATGTCAAAAATTCGGCTTTTAGACACACATGAAGGCGCTACACTCAACCCACTTTTCCCACCTTTTTCCATTCAGGTGTTTTCTGCTGGCCATTTATTCCTGAAGTCACATAATTGGATTTCCAATCTCAGGCTGTTTAGAAGCCACTAGCGTCTCCAGCGTTAACAGGCCATGGTATTTTCAGATGCACTGTGCCGTATTTAGGTTAAGCATGATTACGGTTACAATCTGTTTGTTAGAAGCACTTGAAGCCCAAACCTCGGTTTGTCTGTGAAATCTTGCACATTACTTTGAATTCCTTCCATTCGCCAGGAACACAACTCCCCTTGTTTGCATCCCACTCGACTTTTCGCGCCACGGGATACCCTGACAAGGTGAAAATTGGTTTATGTGAAAGGGTTCACACATCGGTGGAAGTTTGGGAAGGATTATCACAGCTTGATCAGGTTTAAGAACAGATCTTCATAGGTTTGTTGGCAGGTCCTGTAGCTCTGTTACCACAAGGATGTCTTTACACCTTCACAGGCTGCAGACTTCAGACATTGATTTTTGATCCCTTATGTAATTCTTCACCTCAATGTCAACTTTAGTTTATTCTAGGCCCCTTCTTCCCATCAGCGTTTGCATTATTTCACTTGGCAAATGAATTGTTTGAATAACCAAGTGAAGCTGTTTTGTTTGTTACAGTTCATTGACTGTTGTAGTTTTAGACACCTGAGGAAATAAATAGCCCTCCAGCCGCTGAGTAACAGCTCAGATTTCTTTTTTTGGCACAGTTCAGCAGCACGGTACAACCTTTTTTTTTTCTTTTTTATTTTACTTAAGTAAATTGCATAGTGAGGTTTTAATTTTGATAGGTTTGTTCAGCAAGGATGCATTCTTTCTATTAAAAAAAAAAATCCTAAAGGGAGTTTCCCTTCACAGTTTCCACAAATATTTTCAACATTGATTATGATGGGAAAAGTTTTTTCACTGAATTTATATGTTACAATTCAGTAAAATAGCAATATTGTGAAATATGATTGCAATTTCAAACAATTTACTTGTTTTTGTCTGAAAGTCAGTGTTCAGTTTGCAGGTTTCACTCTCCCTGTAGTCTTTGTCACTTTGTGGTGTGACGAAAATGTATGTTTATATGTTTTTCAGCCAAGAGCATCCAGAGTTTTCATTTCAGTTTCATTTCAGTGCATCAGTGCAAGTAATTAATTCCTGTGATGAAAAAGCATCATTACTCCAGTCAGTCAAGTTGCAAAGTGGACAAGCTTTAAACCAATATTCAGAAGTCCTGATCTGTGGGACTATAACGAAAAGTGAAAAAGTGTGAAAGTGAAAAAAAGTGAAATTGACATTCAGCCAAGTATGGTGACCCATACTCAGAATTTGTGCTCTGCATGTAACCCATCTGAAGTGCACACACACAGAGCAGTGAACACACACACACACACACTGTGAACACACACCCAGAGCAGTGGGCAGCCATTTATGCTGCGGCACCCGGGGAGCAGTTGGGGGTTCGATGCCTTGCTCAAAGGCACCTAAGTCATGGTATTGAAGGTGGAGAAAGCACTGTACATGCACTCCCCCCACCCACAATTCCGTCCGGCCCGAGGCTCAAACTAGCAACCTTTCGATTGCGACTCCGAGTCTCTAACTGTCATGCCACGGCTTCCCCAAGTCCAAGAGCAAGCATGCTTGGGGAAAACCCTGTGAAAAAGCGTCATGTTGTGTTGCAGTCCAATGACCTATTGTTTGTCAGGTTCATGTATTTAGGAGTGACTCAAAGGTCTATTTGTATTAGTGCAGTAAACCCTGCTCTCAGATTGTATGAAATAGCAATATACCTTAAAAATAATGTGCTCCTTTACACCTTAAAATAAAATCTTGATGTATTAAATATTTTTTTCCAGGAAGTGGCTGAACTTGAAGTGTATCCGCTAGGGCACGCTGACACAAAGGCTGATATGTTTGATAGAATCACTCTGCTCCAGTTCCCTCATTTTCTTTTGGCTGTTGTGAGTTCTTTAAAGGTTAAGGTCTCCGCTGAAACGCACTGTGAGAGCTTCTACTTGACAGCGGGTTTTATTTTGCCACTCTCATTTAGAGCCCAACGCAATAGCGGTCTCTTCTGCCTCTCCAGAAAGGTCACCAACTTGCATCATCAGATTTAGCATAGCTCCCGTCTTAATTTTGAATGCAGCATAGTCTCTAATGTCAAGAAATAAAAGAGCATTTCAATTTTAGACTTTGTTTGTTTGTGTGGTGTTTTTTTTTTTTTTTTTTTCTCTGTGCAGGTTCAGAATATTTATTGATAGTCCAGAGTTGTTTTGCACGGTATATGTGATTTGCAAAGATGTGGAATCACCACAGACGCTTCTGAATCACAGCAATAAAAATATATCCTATTTTATGAGCTTAAAATCAGATTTTTTGTTTAACGGATCCTAAGGAATGAATGGTGCTAAGCTAAACGCTAGCATAGTGGCGCCGCGTGCTACAGCGAGTACATGAGCTGAGACGGGAGAGGTACATATCAACTCATCTAAGTTGAGGGAAGAACATAGTGCAATATGGAAAAATGGTGGAGTTTTCCTTTAATGGTCTGTGTAATGTGAAATAAAACACGCATCTTTTCATAGGGCTGTGTTCAGTATATGAAAGCAAAAAACAACTAGCATGAACATTGTTGTATGATTCATAAACAAATGACTCTTTCGAAAAGAGAATCGGTCAAACAGAATCCAAATGTCCAGTTATCTGTTTCAGTCATACCTTCATTCACACATTTATCTTGTCCAGACAAAATAAATAGCAAATGCTTTCGTTGACGTGTCTTTTCACAGTGTTTTGACTGGTGTCCATAAAGCAGTGCTTCCTTTCTTCTTGTCGCTGAGTGTCTCCTCCTATCTGATCTCGGTGTTTTCAGACCACTTTATCAGCTTGTGAGAGTGAGCCAAGTGTGCCTTTTGTGAAAGCCTTTGGGTGAAGGTCAGCAAATGATGCTATCTTTCGTTCCGTTGGGATTGTGTGCTTTATCTCAGTAAAACAGTAAAATTGTGAAATATTAATACAATTTGAAATATTAAAATATTTGTAACAATTAAAAAAAACTTATTTGAATATTTTTTACAGTGTAATTTATTCCAAAGTTGACTCTTGATACTTTATTCTAATATGCTGATTTGATACTGGAGAAACATTTCTTATTATCAATGACCGATGTCAATGACAATGTTTTTGTGTAAAAGCGGATACATTTTTCAGGATTATTTGATGAATAGAAAAATAATTCATAAATTCATAAACTCTTCTCTAAATACTTCATAAATTATATGAAAAAATTGATGAATTTATGAATATTTTTTTTTAAACCAAAATATTTGGAAACAAATGTCTTCACTTTTCTTTGAAAAAATTTTTTTCAACAGAAGTACATATGACTATATTTTTATTGGTGTATTTACAACCACAATAAGATTGTCAGAATACCAGAATTTTACATGTCAACAAGTACAATTTGATCATTCTCAATAGTAATTTTGATATCACAAATATGCTATTGCACGCATACACAAGTTAAATATAAACATAAGGACATACATTTTTAAAATGTAAAAATGCCTTTTAAGTATTAAGTAAACAACTAATCAAGTTTTCTCAAGTCCTTGATTTATGTAAACAGTCAGGAGAGATGGAGGAAAGATGAAATTATAAGCAATAAGAAGAGAGCACCTGTTTGACCTCATTTAAAAATGCAATTTCACACTCTAGACACAACTGGCTCCGTTTACAAGAACAGATCAAGTGTTTGTCAGTTCCCATCTTGCAGTCAGATCAGCATTGTTTTCTTATGCACCTTGTCAATGTACTGATTCTTGACAACCCTATTCTTCAGTTTGGCTGTGGTCTGTGAAATCACACCAGTGCTTCCTGTTCTTCCTTTGATATGTCACAGAATGACATTCAGGGTCAGTGTGGCTTCACGTTCTCACTAAATCCGCTTTATCAGTGAGCACAGGTGCGTCTCTGTGGCCCATTTCATCCCAATGCTGAAAGCCTGTTCCCCATCTATCTCTCGTGCCTGTCATCTCATGCCATCCATCTTGTCTTTTCAACCAGCCCCTCATTTTCATCTGAATGGCTACGGTATGACTACACTGTTTATCATTTCCAGACATGCCCTTGACAACTAAATGTTGGTGCAGACATCACAGAGATGTTTTCTGGCACATTTTAGCTTACTGGTATTGTTAAGCTTGAATTTTTTGTTGCAAGTAGAATCCCCCCCTCTTCTTCTTTTGATATGATGTGTCACAATGTCAAGGCTGATTCAGTGTGTCTGAATGCAGAGACTTCAGTGTCTTATGCCGCTGATAAATTCTGCTTCCATTCCGCCAGTCTGCCTATTCATCCCTGTTGTATTATAAGCACAATGGCCCCATGTTACTATATATCTGTCCTATTAAAAAGATACCTGCTCCACCTTAGAGGAATCAATTATTCCTGTCTGTCACACAGCTGTACATGTCTGGCAGACAAACTCTGGCATTAAAGCAGAATTAATTCATTAGGGAGAAACGCACCAGCCAGCAGATACACAATTATGTCGGCGTATCTCTGTTGCGTTCCTTATCAGATTGAATAAGGTTGGAAAAGGTGAGGTTTGGGTCCGTATTACATCATGCAAAATTCAAGAAACAGTGTAAAAGCAACCGCTGCTTTAACACTGACAGTGTTTCTACTGTGTAACAGAACTGCAGTCATGTTTGGAAATAAAGTGACTATTTCTCCTAATAATTGCTATTGCTAAATTATAACTTGATCATCATGAAATCTACACTACTTTTTTTTTTTTTTTTAACTGATACTTTTATTCCACAAGGATGCATTACAAATATGTTAGGGAGGATAATTACTATGGTGTGATAAATATTAATTTCAAATAAATATAACCATTAACAAAAATATTAAGCAACAATATTAAGTTAAAATATTAAGTTTTCAACGTAGATTTTTTTATTTATATATATATAAATTGTGTGTGCGTGTGTGTGTGTGTGTATGTATATATATATATATATATATATATATATATATATATATATATATATATATATATATATATATATATATATATATATATATATATATATATATATATATATATATATATATATATATATATATATAATTTAGATTTTCAATAACAGGAATAAACTATATTTTAAACATACTTTAAAATGTAAAACCATTCTTTTAACATTTCACAATTTTACTGTAATTGCTATAAAATAAATATAGCCTTGGGGATCGTTTGAAAATTAAAGAAAAAAGAAAACAGCATCTTAAATTGACTAATTTGCAGACACTTCTATTCACAATTTGGATAATCAGATTATCATTTTTATATTAGATAATCAAACTTTCCATAAATATTAGGTCTCCTTATGCTAGTAAATTTGCAGATTTGCATGACTGTAAATAGAAAAATAGCTGTAAAATTTTACCCCCCCCCCAAAAAAAAAGACAATCACTCAGAAATTGCTAGTTATTTTCGCAAGAAAACGGATTGCAAGTAACATGAATTAAACATGAAATTTTGAAGTAGAGAGCAAAATAGCATTTTCTTATAAAGCATGCTACAATGTTGTATTACAACTTGTGCATTTTGGTTGCCATGTTTACAGTGTGAATTTTATAATTATAAAGGCTAAAAATACACACTGCACCATGTTCATGTTGATGTTCAAGAAACCGCAGTTAGAGATCTCTATTATCCATCTGGATTGTATGACTACACAAGCCAGATGTGAGCTGGCTGCTCTGTTTTTACAGCTTGTCTTGTATTGCAGCCAAAGGGAAGCGTGTGCAGAGCAGCCATTGACTGGAGCTCCGGGTGTAATTTACTGACTGCGTTCATATGAGAGATCGCTCGGGTTTCCCAATCCAACCTTGGGGAAATATCAAAAACAGTCCTCCTTTCTCTGTACATACTGTATCTTGAATACATAACTTTAACAGTGTTTTCCCTAAAGATACAAAAGATCTTGTGTGAAGAGAGATGCTCATAAAGGCCTCTCTCAGAGTACACCGTTTGATTAAATGGTTCCCTACATGGTTTTGTTGTAACTGCCATGTTTCCAATTTGGTTCAAATTGACAAGGCATTTCAAATTTAGAAAACTTAGAAATGCTTTAGAATTGACTTCTGGTTGACTGAGATGAGTTTTTAAAAAACCATTGGCAATATATTTTGTGTGTGTGTGTGTGTGTGTGTGTAAATTATGCATTATATAAAATGTATTAATTTAATGTATATTTATGTTTTTGTCTCCATTCTACACTTTGTGTGCTCTCTGTATGAGCTTTGGTCCTCACGGAGGTGGAAATGTCAACCTTTGTCAAAGCTGTCTCGCGATCAGACTTATCTATACCTATAGATAAGTCTGATTAAGTCTGATCGCGAGACAGCTTTGACAAAGGTTGACAAAGGTTGAGCGTAACAGGTTTTGTAGGGCTTTGAAAGGGTCAGGTGGCTCTCTGCAGCTGTGTGCTCCATTCCCTGTAGATCCTAACAGTAATTTAAGTAAAAGCTTGTGAAGTCACCATCCACTGACAAAGCAATTTATCTTACGACCAACAGTCGCTTCATGCTCACACATACTTGCACTTCCACCTTGAAGTGGCATAGGACAGGACATTTTTGAGCAACCTTCAAGTTTAAAAGTCTGCCTGACCTTCTTTTAATTTTATTTCCAACATTAAATTTCACACTAAATATTATACATATTTGTATTTTATTAATAATAGTAACAATAATATTGTGTGAGCGTGCGTGTGTGTGTGTGTGTGCGTTTATTTGTATCTATCTGTGTTTGTGTGTTTACACATTTTCTTTTGACCATTTTGTTGGGATTTTGAAATGCCTTGTTATATTTAGTTGTTTTTTACTTTTAATAAACATTTGATCGCAAAAAAATAAATAAATAATAATGATAATTATTAATTATTAGTATCAATTGGTATTTAATGATAAATGATTGATAATTTTAATAGGAATAATGACAGTAATAATGCTATTAGTAGTGGTATAAATAACAGCAGCTGTTAATATTTAATAGTTTATTGATGATGAAGCTGATGATTGTTGTTGTTGTTGTTATTATTATACATATTGTTAAATTTAAATTATGATATAGCACAGCATAGGGGTGGGTGATATCTGGATATTTAAAATATATCGAGATATTTTTTAAACACGATATGGATTTTGACATATCGTATATATCGATATATTGTTTATATTCTGATTCCGCCACTTTGCTTGTTTGCCTTCCCTGTGCTGTGCTCGCCCCCGCTCGCTCGCCCCCCGCCTCCTTGCTTTTGTCCCCTCTCACCTCGCGTGTAGAGAACTAGTCAAAAAAAAAAAGACAACTGGCTCCATTATATGGAGATACTTCAGTTTTAAGGCATAGGGCGAACGGCAGGCAGATGTCTACTGTAGGGCCCAATGAAACGCGGACGGAATCGCGGAATCCAGTCATAAAAATGGAATTTACAGTTTAACGTGGAATGTCACGGAATTGGTCAAATTTTAAATGAATTAATCAAAAGTCGGTCATGCACTTACATCAAATCGCGAAATGGACTAATATCTGCAAATATTAACCCGGAAAAGTCTATTTAAATATGAATCCTGCATGGTCTGCGTGTCTGTGTTAATGAATGGCGCAGAAGCGCATCTTCATTCATTAAACACGGAAGCTCGCATAACGCTCGCGCTGATTTCATTGTCTTTCCTCTCTCTAAATAAAGACGTGAACACATGAGGAACATCTCCAGAACTGCACTGACAGTCACTTCATGAGCATCTGACCGTTTGATTTGAGTAAGACTAGCTCATATCACATCATAGACTGTGGTATCACATACACAGAACTGTAAAGGTAAACCCCGTCAAAATAAAAGTATTTGACAGAAATCTATTACTATTGTACAGCAGAATGTAGATAGCCCACTACTACTACTATTAAAATGAAACTAACATAATTTTATTAGGAATAATCACACAACATTTCTCCCATGTTTTATTTTTAATAGTAAATCCCCTTTGTTTACCAAAAAATAAAGTTTGCCTAATTTTAAATAATTAAAAGATAAATTAAATGAATGTTTTATGCCTTCATTTGATAATCAGAAAAATGTAAATACACAGAATTTCTGAAGGGAAAAAAACATTTCACATAAGGCTATTTTAAGAATTGTTTTTAACTAATTAAGTTGTTTTTATGCATTTAAATAATTGCACATGCTAAAACACAGAATTAGGTAACAATAAAACATATGGTGAAGAAAAAAATAAAATGTTTCATAGGCCCCTTAACATGTAATATTTGCCATTATTTGTTTTTGCAGTAGTTTTTTGGGGGTTATTTTTCCTGTAAAGATATCGAGATATATATCGTATATTGAGATATAGCAAAATATATTGAGATATATTTTTTGCTCCATATCGCCCAGCCCTAGCACAGCATGTAAATATTTTTGGGGGGCTGTTCTATTAGTATCATTATAACAATATTTAATAATTGATATTTAATGATACATTATGATAATATGAATATTCAATAATAACAATGTTATTTGTATCAGTAATAAAAAATACAACTTTTCTTGTTAGCAGTATTAATAAAAATGGTTAATATTTAATAATGTATTGATGATGATAATGATTTGTTGTTCTTATTATTAAAACATCTATTACTTAATATGATAATAAATAATTGCACTTATATACACAAATAATAATACTGTGAAATTATTTTATTATTTTATTAATAATTGTTAGTAGGGGTCGACCGATTTTTATGTATGTATGTATGTATGTGTGTGTGTGTGTGTGTGTGTGTGTGTGTGTGTGTGTATGTGTGTATATATATATGTATGTGTGTATATATATATGTATGTGTGTATATATATATGTATGTGTGTATATATATATGTATGTGTGTATATATATATGTATGTGTATATATATGTATGTGTATATATATATATATATATATGTATGTGTATATATATATGTATGTGTATATATATATGTATGTGTATATATATATATGTATGTGTATATATATATGTATGTGTATATATATATATATGTGTATATATATATATATGTGTATATATATATATATATGTGTGTATATATGTATATGTATATATATGTATGTGTATATATATGTATATGTATATATATGTATATGTATATATATGTATATGTATATATATATATGTATATATGTATGTATATATATGTATATATATGTATATGTATATATATGTATACGTATATATATGTATATGTATATGTATATATATGTGTATATGTATATATGTATATATGTGTATATATATATATATATATATATATATATATATATATATATATATATATATATATATATATATATATATATATATATATATATATATAGCAAATGGCAATATCTTAGAAAGAAGGGAGCCAATATAAAGACAATATTATTTTTATTTTAATTCATATTTAAGAAATTTGAAATAATTTGACAATGGATTAAAAAAATAAATGTTTAATATACACATACTAACACTATACTATACTAATATTTTTTTCACAAATACATATTTTATAAAAATATTATAAAAAGGAATAAACACATCAATATACAATAAACATCAAAATAAACGTCCCGCCCCAAACACATCAGCCAAGCAACAACTTAATTATGCTTAATTTTGTAGTTTGTCAAATTTACATAATCAGACTCCACTAATAAATGTCATCCACAAATTACTTTTGCATGCTGTGGACATCAGTTCTCATTTATATTATGGGATGACTGTTTTTGATATATATTGAGAATTGTCATCACTTTATTTTAAGATGTCCAGCAGAGTTGCTCTCTCTTGTTTTGTTTACTCTGAGGTTGTAGGGGTTTTATCAGAGACATTAATCAAAGTGATGGCATGCTTTGAGTGACTGGCTCTCCCATAATCTCAGATTGAGCTCATGCTGATGGCATCATAATCTGGAATGATAGTCCACAGTCTCAAATGTGTTATTATTATTATTTTTAAACCTGCCTGAATGCAGAATTGAATGTGGCATCCATCCAAACAGCCTGCTCAGTGAATTCACTTGGACGAGATAGCAGCTCACCTTGTGTTTGAAGTAGCAAGGGCGAGCACACAGACTTCATCAAGGCTGCAGGCGCTGGGGAAAACGCTATGGAGCGACGCATGCTTCTTGTTGTTGACCTCATCCTTGAAATGCATACAGAATGATGGACTTGAAGGAAAAGATGTCCTTGTTTAGAGCTGCTCAGCGAGAATGATCAGTAGTGTGTTTAGATGAAACCAACTCTTCACTGTTACAATTGGGATGATCCATCATGTCTCTGATTTCCTACCATTAAATCCCATTTGTATGATTAGTATTGTTTTACTGCTGCACACTAGTGCAGTGCTTTTATTCCCTAGTAAATTTGGATAAGTCATTGGATTGCAGTTTGGTTTCTGTCTGTGTCGCCGCCCTCTCTGGTGTTTAGAAAGGCTCTCACGCAGTGATCTGGCTCTGCTCAGGGGACCTTTGCTTTGTGTGCACTCTGACACACAGGATGAATTACAAGAGGGATGAGTAAATTCAGCTCTACGGCAAAGATCTGCACGCAGATTTCTGCAACTCCTTCGCCAAAATAACCCTTTGAAGATGAAGAGCTAAACCTTGAACAAAAAATATCATATATCTTCAGCATTTACTTACCTGTAATTGAGAAAAATATTGTAGAAAACTGTTAATTTAAATATTAAAGACAGAAAGGAGCAAAACTTACTTTTTGAGGCAGGAATCCTGGGCTGATATTTACAAGTGGATTCTAAATATATGGATCAGTGCTGTGTTGTGACAGTATCATCTGTTTATTTGTCATAAACTTGTGTTTTGATGACAAACTTTAGTTTTATTATGACCGATTTTTGCTAATTTAAATATGTTGCCGAGGTAACATTTTGTCAAAGGTTTTATTGAAATGTAAATTATCTGTGAGACTCATACATATCGGAACAAGAATTTTTTTATAAACTAAACTTAAAATGTATATATTTTTAGTCATGATAATTTAAGCAGGCCAAAACTTTCGCCATAGCAAGTAAAAATCAGAAAAATGTATTATTTTCATTAAGCACTTTATTTAAATATTATTTAATATTGATTTATATTATTTAATAAATTTAAAAAGTGTTTTGGGTCTGTGTGTGTGTGTGTGTGTATGTATGTATGTATGTATGCATGTATGTATGTATGTATGTATGTATGTTCTTGAAAGAAGTCGCTTATGCTTGAAAAGGCTTATTTGATTTTAAAAAATACAGTATAAAAGATTATATAAATATTTTGAATTTTCTGCATCATTACTCCAGTCCAGTCATATGATCCCTCAGAAATCATTCTAATATGCTGATTTGCTGCTTAAAAAAATATCTCTTATTATTATCAATGTGGGAAAAAGCTGTGCTGCTTAATATTTTTGTGGAACCTTTTTTTTCTTTTTCTTTTTTTTGATTTTTTGATGAATCGACAGATTAAAAGAACAGTGTTTATTTGAAACAGAATTTTTTTGTAACATTATAAATGTCTTTACTGTTACGTTCAATCAGTATAATGCATTTGGAATTGTGGTGATAATGATATATTTATTTTTAATTTAAACAAACACAAGTGTTTAAGTATCACTTAATTAAAAATCATGTTTCTGAATAAAACTGCTTCCGCTCGTAGCGATATGCAGCATATTTGCTGGTTGAGGGATTGGTAGCAGCTCCTTGATGGTTTGAATTGTCAGAAGAGCGGAATGAAGATGACAGGCAGGCAGGCAGAAGGTTTACAGCGGTCCGCGTGCCCTCTTCTTATCCGCTCTCATCAGCCGTCTCCTGGATCCTGCCCTCAGCAGAATATCAATGCCTCTCTTTCTGTCAGCCGACTCGGTGTATCATGCAAATATGACTGATAAAATAAATCCGGTGAGTTTATGGGAAGGCAGGGGCAGCCAGAGGTTACACGACTCTACTGCCTCTGTGTGCGGATGAGGTTAGACTAACTTCTGTCTTTCTTTTATTTCAGGTGTTCAGGAGAAAAGCTGTTGAACTAGGAGAGAAGCTGTTGCCGGCTTTTAAGACCCCTACCGGCGTCCCTTGGGCTCTTCTCAACCTAAAGAGGTCAGTGACGCACAAACAAACACATTTCCACACAAACTCCCGAGGCTTTCTTCAGCCAAGCAGGTCAGATCTCTCCACTGCCGGTCTTATTAACTCGCAAGTGCTGTATCTTAAGCCTCAAACCCAGCAACGGCTCTCTGTCACAGATATGATAAAGAACAAACAATGTGGTGGGATTATTTCGTTGCAAAAGACGTTTTCTGACTGTTAAAGTGCTGCTTGTGTTGCTGTTGTTTTATGCTGTTATCCCTTGTTTTTTTTTTTTTCAGCTAGCTTGGTCTCAGAAATATCAGTTAAAGGAATAGTTCACGCAAAAATTATAACTCCCCTTCAGGCCATCCAAGATGTAGGTGATTATTTATAGATGTAGATGTAGGTAATTATTTACATTATTTTATTATATTATTTATATTATCATATTTTATTATATATATATATATATATATATATATATATATATATATATATATATATATATATATAGACAGACTGCCTAGCTAGATCGTCATCTGGTTGTTGCCCAAGCTACGTCAGTTACGTTATGTATGCTAAAATCATGTTGAATCAATGTTGTTCACGTCATTTAAAATAAATGTAAAATCTCCCTAGTTTGCTAACCTTATGTAGAAGTTCTGTTTATAAAAATATAGTTTATTTCATATGTTTTACATTCATTTGTTTTTTTTGTATAATAGCTATTTGTTCAAACATGGCTGTTTCTTGCGCTACAAATAATTGTTTTATTAATTTTACATAAAACGAAATGTTAATTCTGTTCTCAACTTGTTCTTAAAAAAAAAAAAACACACAACACAAAGTACCGATAAGAATACCGTTAAAGTACCGGACCGTTAAGCAGTTTCGGTAATTGTAATACCGTTAAAACCTTAACGATACCCATCCCTACTCTCAATGCTACGTTTTATGATTGCAGCTCTGAAGTTTCAAAATCTTTAATGCAATGGAGTGCAGTGATGATTTAGAAACAAAAAATAAATGTTCTTTATAAGCCGCCGGTGTCATTTTCTATACATTTTAACATGATTTTCAAAAAAAAAAAAAAAAAAAACGCTCTACAGATAATCAAGTAACTTAACTTGAAGTCCAGTAAATGTTCATCTTGAAATAATACTAATAATATAAAATGTATTCCTCACATCTACTTTATAAAAATCGGAAAATATTTTACAGCAAATTGACGCGTGTACCATGAACTAAGTATAATACAATTATGATAGGATTTTACTTGCTACAAATGTATAATCTGCCAATCAGACAATAGAAAAGACATGAAATATTCTGAGCTCAACAGGTTTATTAGCAAGTTTTGATCATGCTGATAATTTAGAGGCTTTAATTAATATGTTATATATCACAGTTGGCTTTATAGGGTTTGCACTAATGTCAGACTTATCTTTCATTATAAATCTTATCTTTTGGATTGCAACCAGCGTTTTTTATGCAAAAAGAGAAAATAATCAAATAAGATCTAATAGATTTCATTTGTGGTGTATTTGATTCACTGTATTATCCAAAGCTGTTACTTTACAGAAAAATATACATATATTAGGGTAATAGACCGTGACCGTTATATAAAATGACATAAAATAGATTATATGGTCATACGGCCCACTCCTGATTCATACACTTCACAACAATGTCCGAGATCCCAGATGTCCTGGTTTGTGATGGATGTCTGGCCACCCAGAGCTCTTCAACCGTAGGCAAGCAGGAAATCAGTGCAGAGATCTGGAGAAAGACAGAGTTATCCCTCGACTGACAGACTACACAACTCTTGTCTTTTTGCAGTCAGGCACCGCTGGCGAAGACAATGCAGAACGAGTGGGTGGCACATGGCAGAGAGCAGAAACATACTTCAGTGTTTAACAAAGCTTTTCATATTAGCTTGAGTGTCCGCGCTGTGTTTCCTTGTTTAAACTGGAGTGAAGTGCTCTGACAAATGCTCTAAATGGAGCGGCCAAGCATTTTATAAAAAGGAGCGCCTAATAACACAGCTACAGGACAAATGGTCTTCACTTCCTGTCAGTAAATATAGCTTTCCACCATATCTGCACTTAGCACAAGTGCTCCTATCACCTCTAGCGAAGGCGTTTTCCTCCCTTCATGTGTGTCACATACATCATTAATTCCGTCCACATTGCTAATGCTGTTTGCTTCCACACTATTGTTCGCTTTGGCTCGAGGCACCTCTGGTGCCGCCACCATATGCCTGTAATTCGTGTCTCTGTAAGTGTGTTCATCTAGTGGGCAGATGTATCCTAATGCATCTTCATGAAATGTGCACAGCTGAAGGCATTTCAAAGAAGGACAATATTACAAGCTAAAGTCAGATTGAAGTCAGTATTGAAACTTGTGATTTAATGTAGGATCTGATGAATTCACATTCATAGCCTCATTCATTTCTGAAGTACACATAATAAATATGAAGTTTATTAATGTATTATTACATATAGTAAATATAACAAATTACATTTATATAGAGATAGCAGTATAACGCATATTAGTTATTGTATTATATTGTATATACATATAATACAAATAAATAAAAATATTGATACAGATTTATTTTATTTACATATAATACATTTAAGGAATATTTATATATATATATATATATATATATATATATATATATATATATATATATATATATATATATATATATATATATATATATATATATATATATATATGTGTGTGTGTGTGTATATATATATATATATATATATATATATATATATATATATATATATATATATATATATATATATATATATATATATATATATCTCTATATCTGTATATATGTATGTTAGTTAGTTAGTTAGTTAGAGCTTTTAAACACAGTGATGAGCTGTTGTTTGTTCTGAGGTGTCCTCGGTGGTCCCATCATCCTTTATTTAGCCCTGTGTTCCTGTCAGTTGAAAGTTCCAGAGAGAAGATCATAATCATATTCAGTGATGATGACTGTGATTCATGCCCTCATCAAACAGTTTCTAAGCTATGAATTCGTATTCTCTTCTGAATCCGTTTAATTGAGCAAGTCTAGAGATCTCATCGAAGACGGTCAAATGATGCAGCAGTTATGTAACCCACTTATTAGGAAAAGGTAATAAACCGCACGTGAATCTAAATTAAAACACAGTATGTTTGGACAGATTCACATTTATGCAGTCGCCAGTGTGAGTATTGACCCACTTGCAGAAGCAATCAGCCTCAAGCCAGCAGAACATTTGAATTTCTATGTGGTATGTGGGCTTTATTATTCATTTATTTTTATCTGTCTACTGTGAGTCCCCAGTGTTGGGGCGAGAAAAGACAGAAGAGGCCTAATTTTACAGACAAAGTTGACCCAGATTTGGCTGGAGCAAGACTGAAGGCCTTGTGCTTGACTTTCCCTTCACATCGTCAACTTCTGCTTCTCTTTGCACAAGTTTGCGTGAACGCAGTCTCTCTGCATGGGCAAAACCCTCACACAGTGTGGACAATCATGATGTGTAGTCTCTAATTGTGGTGTAAAATCCAAATGTGAACATTTACTGCTGCTTCGGAACGCACAAAGCATTTGTTCAATTAACTGTAAGACGACGCGACTCCCGGCGTGTTTGAAATTAAACCAGCAGTAAATGTGTCATTATTTGCTCATTGATTCTTGATGCAGCTGTTTCCTTTTGTTCCATTTTCTGCTTTAAAGGAATGTTGCAATTGTTTCAGTGGTTTAAACCTTGATTACTGCTGTTTTTCTCTTTAAACCCTTTCAATTCACTTGTAAAAGACAAAACTGTGAGGCAGTTCATTCTAAGGTATTTGAAAGTGGAATTTAAAACATTGTCTGGTTGGAAGAGGAAGAAGAGAAAGAAATAGTAGATTAATGGCCAGTTCTTTTCATAGAAATATTAAATATTTTCTTGTGTAAGTACCACTTTTAACGGCTCTCTTCAGTTGATAGTCTGGCTGAATGTATTTGAAAAAGACTGAAATTTCTAGGAGCTGCATTTATAAAACATTTTAATGACGACAATTTCTCTGTAAACGGTTTTCTTATTATTTTCTAACTTAAGAAAAAAAATCAAGAACATTTTGTTTTCTTTGAAAGAAAGTTTTTTATTTATATATACCACCAAAAATTGGACCATTTGATGGTATATGTTGCATTAGATCAGGGGTAGGCAAGTTCGGTCCTAGAGAGCCGCAGACCTGCAGAGTTCAGCTTCAACCTTAATCACACACACCTGAACAAGCTTATCAATCCACTCAGGATTACTACGGTACAGGCAGGTGAAGGTTGGAGCTGAACTGTGCAGGACTGCGGCTCTCTAGGACCGAACTTGCCTACCCTGGCTTTAGATCAGAGCTGCCCAACCCTGCTCCTGGTGATCGACTGTCCTGCAAAGTTTGGCTCCAACCCTAAGCAAACACACCTGCCTTTAATTTTTAAGTGAGCCTCAATACCTTAATTGGTTGCTTCAGGTGTGTTTGATTAGGATTGGAGCTAAACTTTGCAGGACAGTCGATCGCCAGGAGCGGGGTTGGGCAGCCCTGCTTTAGATCATCCCTGCGACTGCCTGCCAAGGACATGGAGCTCTTTAAACTCCTGAAGTGTCAAACGCTCAAGCCATCATCCAGTACCTGCCCTCTTACGCTTCTTCCTGCAGTCCTGAATTCCTGCAAATTCCACATTTGTTCCTCGTTAACTATTCAAGAGGGAAAAGTTCCCTTCATGCATAAACATAAGTCCTTCGTTACATCCCCCCCATGTTCCCCTTGGTTAAAGTCACGCAGCCTGAAGCATTTCTCTATTTTTACTTTTTCCCTCCATCTTACCCTTTCCTTCTTTTTACCCGGTCTGTTGTGAGCCCATCTAGTCATGTGCTCGTGTGACTGTTGACCCCTTTTCCTGAAGAGTTTTTTAACGTCCTCTGCTCAGTGAAATGTGTTTCATGGTCATTTTTCTGCATCTTATCTCCCTTCTGCACTCCATCCTGGTGCTTTTTATGAAAACGTGAAAGGCAGATAAAGGATTCCCAAATCAAATTTACCATGCTACCTGTCTGACATCACTTTAACTCTGTTTATCCTCCTTCGCTTCAAGTAAACTGAAGAGTCCTGCTTGCTGCATGGTCAAGAGAAGAGCAAAGTCTTTCACTACAAGCATGTTAAGGCCATGCTTTTTACTTCTAAGCATCTAAATCTAGATATACCCATTTTTTTGGAACTTAACCAAAAACTTATACTGTACTCATGTCAAAGAGGTTGAATTGTACAAAATGGGTAAAAAATGTACATGAAAGTTGTTCACCATAGCAACAAGGCAGAGCCATCCTTTACTTTAATTAGTTTCACTTGCAAACAAAACAATCACAGTTACTGTTGCTCATACTTCTAAGTATTAATGGAAACATACACACATCCTTTTTTTTATTATTTAAATATGTATTCTGTCTACTTCATGTGTGCATGTGTGTGTTGAACCTCATGTTTTTCCAAACCCCTCCTTATTTGCTTCTAAAAAGCATATTAGACTACATTTACTATGGAAAAAAAAACTATTTTTTATTATTATTATATTTTACATACAGTATATGTAAAATATAATAATATTACATATAAGTATGTAATAATGGGAAAAAAGGTTAAAAAAATATTTTTAACTATTACTTATTTTTTTACCAATAATTTTGTATAATCTTTTTTTTTTTTTATCAATTGTCTTAATAAATTTAATTCCCTTTTCATGTTATCTTTAATTATTATTAGTATTATTGTGTTTTCTTTACAAAGACAATTTGTAATAAGCTAGTCTAGCTTTGTTGATTGAGGCCAATAGTGAGTTTAATATAATTGTTTATCATGTTTATTTTTAATCTGCACAAAGTTTCATCTCTTAATTCATCTCTTTTAATCAATGAGGCACTTATATACTAATTCACCTCCTTGATCAACTTCAAGGCAATCACTGTCTGACTTCACCTGTTGAAAGCAAATTTTTTTTTTAATCCACAGATTTGTTTGAGAGATGTTGTGGAGAGCTTAAAGGAGAGAGTCTATTGCTGGTTCTTAATGGGGTTGTACTCTTTTAAATGTGCAATTTTCACCCATTGATGATGAAACTCCTTAAATTCAGTAGACATACATTGAAAGACACATGCAGATGGGTTCTTCTGATTTAAACTGGTAATCAATCACCCAGAACACCCTAGCAACCACATGGCAACAAAAGAAAAAAACAAAACAAATCTAGTTCCCCTGTGATGTCACGTGTCTGTATATATACATGGCACAGTGAGTCAAACCAATAGCGCATGCATGCTTGAATAAGAAACACTAAAGAAAGTGATGGAGTGTCAGTCAACACTAATCTTCTATTGAGGTAAATGTGCCTTTCACATAATGTATTTGTTTCATAAAAAGGCAAGACAGTAACTGCATGACGGCTGCACTTTGCTGAGATGTTCATTGTTGGTTGGAAATGAAAGCTTCATAACCGTGCTTTGAATAGGCCACATGCTGCGTGCTTTTCTGCCATCATTTTCCTCTCTAGATAATTGATGTCCTCTAAATGGTATCTTACAATTGTTCACGATTATTTCAGTTATTCATCTATTACGGGCATACGTAAGGGTTACATAACAGGCTTATTTAGGCATGATGGATGCTTTTGATAGGGATTGATGAGGACGTTTCTTCTGGCCGTGCCAAAAAAAAAAAAAAAAAAAAAGGCGGCGAGAGGTCAGACAATAATGAGACATTACTCTTCCCTCGCCCTCCTCTGAGAGCCACAGCTCTGTTTGATCCATTTTTAGGACTCCCCTCTCGCCCCAGACGAAATAAAGTTGAACAAAATGACGGAAAATTGTTCTACAGTTTAATTGAGCTTTACATTAAGCAGATGTCATGGAGTAAAGAATAGTATAAACGTTCTTTTGCTAATCTCCGTTTTATTATGACAAATGGCCGGGTCGCCACTGTGCCCCCAGGCTCTTAAACTCCAGCAGGATAATCAATTCAGAAGACTTGGGCTGTTAGGAATATGTGCATGATGTGATGAGCCTAATTTCAGAGGCATATTGCTGTTGATCATTGCTGGAGCAGTCATAACCGTTACCAGTATGACTGTGCTGCTTTTATTGTCTGCAGACGTTAATGAAAGTTAAACACAAACGCATACAATTTCATCCTATAGGATCAATATCACTGTTATGTGGGGTCCGACTGCTTTATAGATCTCTGTAATGTATAGCATGCCTCTGTGGCCTCTGGCCTACATGATTGAAATGTTAGGTTGGAGACGAGAGAGATGGAGAGAATGTCATTGTGAGACTCTGGTCTGATGTCAAACATAAAGGCCAGGTTCTGTAGCAGCCGGAGGATACATGAGCTTTGGTTAATTTGGTGGAGTTCGTATTTCACTCCAGCGCTATTTAATTATTCAGGCTAATGGTATTTTCTCAGAGCTCTGGCAGATCATTTGTTATGTATCCCTTACTGCTCATTAAGTGTCCAAATGTAAGGGACATGGGTCTACATAGAAAGACAGCTGAGAAAGAACTAGCTTTTCTGTCTGCCTCTTAAAAGTTTGCATATTTAAACAAATGAAACGGATGGACATTCGCTTGCTTTAAAGAAGACACTGCGTGCCTATTTAATGCAAAATTGACATACATTTGGGTTTAGCAGATGCTTTTATCCAAAGCAAGGAAAAACAGTTTGTCAAAAGTCCAGAAATATCTGCTGTATCTGAGCGTGTAGAGTACAGCACTCAGACCAATGCTTAATAAAGCATGACTTAATTCTGCTAAAAAAAAAAAAGACGTATTGAATAATAGACAAAAATGACTTGAGCCTTAAGTATTCACATGAAATTAAATTAAAACTCCATGAAATGCCACCACATTCAGTAATATGTCACTGTTCTTATGTAATTCCACTGTAGAATGGAAACTTTTCGTTCGTGTAAAATATATTCTTGGCCGTTTTATATTATGTAAAGGAATTTTCTATCAGCATACGTATGAAATATCATTAGATGGCAGATAATTAGGTAAGTGTGGAATCTCAGGAAAGAGCCTTTATCATCTTTTTGTTGTGTGCCTGGCATCTCTTTTCCCTTCGTTTTTGTGTTACATGCTCTAATCATCTGTGTAATGAAAAACAAATTGGTTTGGCTCAGCTCCGTGCTCTACACTAACATTTGCTTAGGAGCACTCGTGCCCCTAGGGGTTCAGTCAGATTTGAGTGAGGAACATTTGATAAAGAACATTTATATTGAGAAGTTTATATTAACCTGCTTTAAACTGTAACATTAACTAATTCATACATAAATAGCCCAAAGTCTGGAGTACATTTTACAAGAAAATTACATTTCAGTCTTTCTACTTCAAGGCGTCATTTAATTATTTAAATTGTATTTTACTTTAATTTATTAGCCATTTCTGATTAAATGTTTCTAAACCATTTCCCCCCAGTGTAACAAAACACAAAACATTAACAGCTATTCAAGATATATTCAAGATTTCAATGTAATCAAACTTTTATTTGAATGTGTTTTAACTATTGACCTGTTGAGTGTTATACATGTAAAACTTTTTTTTTTTTTTTTACAAGATATATGATTGAAAGTTCCTGTGAAGTTTGGTTCACATAAACGGTCGCATTGTTATTGAAGTCTGCATGGTGTAATTAAAGTCCAATTAAAGTGAAGACACCCAAAATAATCCTTAAACCATTGGATTTGGGACGTTTTGTTGATTGTGAAAAGCAGCCAGCCACAGTGTCATTTGAATGTAAGTTGTTTATGTTAGCAAGTTTTCGTCAGATGTCACTGAATGCATTTTCACATTCACACACATCAGTTTCCTCACGCAGGAGAGCCCTGCAGCGTGTGTAATGCACAGAGCTCTGTAGTGCCAGAGGCAGATCAGCGCCGTGTAAAAAATGATGACATTGGTAGCAACATTCCAAAGGTGTTTACACGCGTTTCCTGCTGTGGCCTGAAATATGAGGCCTTTACCTCATTTTGTGTTATTAAGAATTCACTACCACAGGCTAGAAAATATCCTCTTGCAGTCAAAGTGACATGCGTGGACTTCTTTGCCATCCAGTTGCATCACACATGGAAAAACATTCACATAAAATGCCTCCAAATTAAACCGTTTGAGTACTCCGTTCCTCCAGGCCAGAGCTACTGTGGGTAATTTGCTGTCTTAATGACACAAATATCTTGCACGGTCTGTTTTGTAGAATTAGGCTTTAAAAATAAAGTGGAGAATGTCGTTCTTTCGTTCGTTAAAGCTGTGATTACGTGTCATTACTCAGCAGTGATTTATCTTCATAATTGGTGTAGACACAGAGGCCCACACAGTGCGCATCTGATGTCGGGGTTGGAGCAGCGGGTCAGGAGATGTGGCT
Source organism: Carassius gibelio (assembly GCF_023724105.1). Taxonomy (NCBI): domain Eukaryota; kingdom Metazoa; phylum Chordata; class Actinopteri; order Cypriniformes; family Cyprinidae; genus Carassius; species Carassius gibelio. The sequence continues at coordinate 23,304,764 of NC_068390.1, forward strand.
TCCATTTTCAGGCCGGAGTTAAGTTGTCAGCTTTTAGTTGGAAGCGTGCCAGTGAAAGTTAATAAAGGCGGCTCTAAACACTGAAAGAAAACACGGCCGCTCTGTAAAACAAGGCCATGAAATCAACTTGGCAGCCATGTAAGATGTGTTAAGTACTGAAATTTGTGTGTGTGTGCGCGTGTGTGTTATTTATTCATGTTTATATATATATATAAACATGAATAAATATATATATTTCATTCACAATATATATATATATTTCATTCACAAGCAGATACTGTACTGTATATATTAAAATAAATGACAATTTTTATTAAAAATTTTGTGTTTTCTGTTTGAATATATTGTAAATTCTAGTTTATTCCTGTGATGCAAAGCTGAATTTTCAGCATCATTACTCCAGTCTTCAGTGTCACATGATCCTTCAGAAATCGATCTAAAATGCTGATTTGGCGCTCAAGAATTTTTTTTTTTTTTTTTTTTTGGTTTGTTTTTGAATATTATCAGTTTTGAAAACCGTTATTCTACATAGTTTTATAGAAACCCTGATAGAAACTTTTTTTTTTTTTCAGGATTCTTGAAATATACAATATAAAATTTAAAAGAACTTCAGTTCATTTTAAATAAATATTTTTTAACAATTTCTTTACTTCAATTTATTGCATTCTTGCTGAAAAGTAGTAATTTATTTTATTATTATTATTATACCTTAAACCTTTGAACTACAGTGTATAGAATCAACTGAAATTCTCACCAATAATATCAAAGCCCTGAATCCAATCAAGTCTGATGATTAAAATCAGGTCTTGCCTTATTTCTCTCTGAATATTCGGTTTCAATCTGAAATACATAAAATTACACAAGTTGCAATTTTGACTGTTTGAAGGTTTTCTGAGCAACACAAAATGTAAAGTATAAACACACAGCTCATGATTGCGGAGTTACTGCAGTAAATTTGATCTCTCCTCATGTAATTCCTCTTCCTCATGCAGTGGGATCGGCAGAAACTGGCCATGGGCGTCAGGAGGAAGCAGTATTCTTGCCGAATACGGGACGCTGCATTTGGAGTTCATGCATCTCAGTGCTCTTTCAGGGAGACCAGTTTTTGCCGAGAAGGTGAGCAGCAGTTCAGGCATCATGCCTCTGCAGTGTATTAAACACCACACTGAACTAAATGTGAATTTGGAGCGGTCGTGAATTGTTATAAAAGCTGACCAC